>NC_140972.1:71907655-71982655 GCF_056783735.1 Eptatretus burgeri | reverse complement strand
AGACCCCCTGAGTATACCCTGAAAATTTGGTGTCAATCAGTCCAAGGGTCTTGAAGTAGTTGCCAAACACAGACATGGCTCAGTTTTATATATTAGAAGAATCACGAGGTGATCGAATTACAAAATACCACCACCAATCAGTAGCATTGCCACACTAATGTTTTTATGCTTCGATTCCAACTCACAATTTCTCTGTTCATATACACAGTACAGACTTTCCTCACATTTATGAACATAGCTGATGGCAACTAACCAGCTAGTCACGAAACAAGTAGCAAAAAAAAAACGCTACTCGGACAACGTCAACACACATGCGTCGATATCATCCCGACAACTCGGTGCTTCACAAAAGTACAGCACGCCCAGATTCCGGGCAAGCTGGGGCAGACCCATTCTTGCTGAGATGTCTTCCAGCAGGAATGACCATAATGCAAGCAAAATATCCAAATACAACTACATGTAGCTCCTGCGTCTCATCTATCTCCTCCAGACACCTTTTTCACAGCCTGGGTAGCAGGGTAGGGTCGCATTCCAAAAATGGTACTCCCCACTCGCACGCTAGTTGCTCCAACTTCAACCTAACATCCAGAAGAGAGCAAGTCAGCAGAACAAGAATAAGCAAATTCCAAACAAATGTTGATCAAGTATCTCACTGTTTGTTTTTGAAAAAAAAAACATGATGAGTCAGTAAGTATTTCAAGATGTTGATATTCATTTTTCTGCTATTCATTATAAATCTTTTTTAACTCGGCAATATTTGGGAAGAAACTATCATTAAACATTTGTAAGGTCTTGCTGGCATTCAAAATGAGGATTTATCATCGATGTCCCCTTTATTTATTGGGCGAGCAGGATAACGGAGGTATGCACACTCACCTTTGAGTTGTCTAGCCTGGATTTGCATCTTGGCCCAACTACAAACTGTCAACCCCGTGTTTTGCAGGTAGGGCAATTCATAAAATGTGTGTGCTGTCCCTCGGATGAAAATTAAAACACGGTGTCTTGTCTGCCAACAATTGTTGGTTGATGATAAAGATCCCGTGGTGTCTGTCACAAAGAGTTGGCGAGCTATAGCCGACACCCTGAACAAATTACAAATTTCTGCACAAAAGCACTCGCCAAATCACACTTGGCAAGCAGAGCAAGTATGCCAACAGCCCTCAATGTGAGTCGAGGGAGGCATTCACCGAGCAGTGGACTGAAAAGCAGGCTGATTATGATGACCCATTTGCCTCTTGGCACTATGCCACTCGGCAGTAATACGGGTGTGTGCTGAGGGTACGAGACCCCAATTGACTTAGCCATCCACAGGTAAGGTATCATGCGAAGTAGTGCAATTCTGCCCAGATTGGCAGTGCCGATCAGCGTTTGTGGTTGCTTACTCACCTGCCGGTGCAGAGTTATCTGTGCCTGGCGGCCTCAGGACCGAGCATTCGGGAGGGACCCAAGTGCTTCCCCTCGTGGCGAGCCTCAAACCCCGGGTCCGTAACAATATATTCCCCATTACTACTGGATCATCATTGTGACGCTTCACGTTAATTGATGAAACGGTTCAAGAGAAATAAATTTTTAAAAGATTTTCACTCAATCAAAAATGGCTGCCAGACCATGTGACATATTATTTGTGAACACCCTGGTTTTCACAAGGCTTGGGAAACATGTGGGTGAAGTTTTCGCTCAATCTGTCAAGCCGTTCTGGAGAAGAAGATTTTTAAGGGTTTATTCTTCAAAAAATCATAGCTGCCAAATCATGTGACCTACAATGTCATAGTCGGAAAACTTTTTGTTCTTCATGGATAGGCAATCATACCTGTAAGATTTCACCTCTCTGTTCAACCATATCAGAGAAGAAGATTTTTGAAGGTTTTTATGTTTAAAAAAAAAAATGGTTGCCGAACCACGTGACCAACAACATCAATTTTTTTTTCTCCCATACAATTTAGCCCTATGACAGTCAAAATTTTCCATACTGATCGGATAAAGCGTGAGACGGATGCAATTATGACATCATAACGAAGCCACCTATGACATCATCAAGAAAAATCACCCTTGTTTTCCATGGGGAGTGCATGACATGTGCCAAGTTTCAATTTTTTCCATAGTACGGTTTTGGAGATACAGAGGTCCAAAGTTTTTCATTTTTTCCAACATGGCTGCTACTCCACATGAACTATGACATCATTATTATCATTACAACATTCTCCATGAGTATTTCACCTGTGGTGAAAATTTTGTGTCAATCGGAAAAGTGGTTGCAGGGAAAAGAGAGAAAATTAGCATGGACAGACGTACGTATGGACAACCCAAAAACACAATGCCTCCAGTGACTTCGTCAGCAGAGGCATAAAAATCTTTTTTGACTCCTGTAACCCTAAGTCCCCATTTCCAGGGGCATGAACCAGGGGTAAAATCCAAAAAATCGTTTCATATTTCATGCGTTCCCCAATGTGATGCCTGTTATTGGCTTAATGGTTCGGGTGGTGGGCTTTGGATTCTAGGATCCTGAGTTCAAATCCCGCTCAGCTGTTGAATTAATATCGGGTGGGGTTAACTCGGCCTGTCATCCTTCCGAGGTCGGCAAAATGAGTGCCAGCATGCTGGTATACTGTCGGAGTGGCGATCCATCCAGGATTGTGCCCAATAGCCAAGGAAACTGCTTCAGCAGCACCAATGCTCTGCACAGAGTATGGTCCCAATCTCCTCCTCCTCCTCCTCCTCCTCCCCAATGTTTCATTAAAAAAAAAAATGTTTAAAAATACACCCGTGCAGGAGTGACGGTCATCTCTGCGAGAAAATATATAGCCTCCTGAAGATAGGGCAGTTTTTGCAAACTTTGAAGTCACATAACGCGAAAACGAAAGCGAAATTCGAAAATCCGTCCTGACCAAATTTAGTTATTGTTCCATAGATTCATATGCCACAATCAAATTCAAGATTGCTTGAGAAATGTAGGAGGAGATAGATTTTGAAAATCGTCATTTTCGCATTTTACCAACTTTGAAGTCACGTGACACGAAAACGAAAGTGAATATCGAAAATCCGGCCTAACAAAATTTAGATATTGTCGCATAGATTCATGTGCCACAATCAAATTCAAGATTGCTTGAGAAATGTAGGAGGAGATAGATTTTGAAAATCGTCATTTTCGCATTTTTTGCCAACTTTGAAGTCACGTGACACGAAAACGAAAGCGAATATCGAAAATCCGGCCCGACCAAAATTTAGATATTGTTACGGCTGTGGAAATTCGCAAACCACCATTCAGGTCCCGTAGGTGAGATAACTCTAAGTACATGTGTAGTTAGCCCCAAACCTGTTGTTTAGAGGGAATTTATGCGATTCATTCGGGCTGCGACGCTTTGAGTTAGGCGTTTTTCTGTTCTATCTTTATTTTGAATCAACCGCCATAACCAAACCACCACCGATAAATCCTCCACCACCCTCACCTCTCTCCTTCTACGGCCATTCCCGCATCACCTGTGAACACTGAGCGTCGGGCTGTGTTGGGCTCGTTCAAGAGATACGCACCGAGCCGCGAGTGCAAATAGCAGCCTTTCCGAGGGAAAATTCGGATCAAGAATGCTACACGCCCACTTCTGATCCGTCCAATCAGCAAGCGCGGAGCGGCTTGGCTCCGCCTCCAGGCGGGTCCGTGTGAAATCGAAATATGCAAATTCTAGGATCAGGGGAGGTTCACGCCCACTTTTCCTCCGTCCAATGGGCGAGCGTGGCTCCACCCCCGAGCTCATCCTGATCCGGAAATTTGCATATGGGTTCTCCTGCCGGCCTATAAAACGCCGAGCGCAAGGCGAATCATGGCCAAGTCAGTTTGGAAGAGCAAAGTGTGGCAGCAGCGGAGTCGGGAGGCGAAGGCGTCAAGTTGGGTTCTGCAGTCGGCTAAGGAGAGTTGTGGCAAGAGGCCAAGGAGCTCGGGTCCGAGGCGAGAAAGACGGCGGTCGGTGACGAGGTCGCGGCGGGAGATCGCTCGTCGCGGGACCGAAGCCAGCCAGCCATTCTCCCTCCCCCAGAGCATCAACAATTCCCCCTTTTCCCCCGCGCTGAGATAGTGCACCAAGGGAGACCTGTTCCCACCCCACTCCAAACGTCGTGCCAACGAAACCCGCGAAGGAGCACGGAGTCGGGGCACAGCCACGTGGACGTCTGTGGCTCGTCCGCCAACGCGCCACGAGAACGCGGGTAGGACCCACCCGGTCTCGTGGACCTGGCCGCTCCTTTAGGTCCCGCGCACATATTGGCCTACAGGCCCGTCTGCCCCCCCCTTGTCTATGAGGGGGGCTTCTTTCCTTTGCTTTTGAGTAAATGTGTCGGCGCCGTGTCTTGTAAAGTAGAAGTGTGTAAGTGTTGCCGTGTGTACGCGTATTTGGTTGTAAGTCTGTGCCGTTGTTTCTTTTGTTTTCCTGATATAGGTGCATTCTGACTGTTTGGCTGTATATGTGTGCTTTCCGTGTGTCAAGTAATAAATGTGCATTGTGTGAACTGCTTTCCCGTTTCGCTTCGTCTTTTCTTTATTGACTCTCCATCCTGCTTCACGTAAAGGGTTCGTAGTGGGCTTAAAATGCCCGATAATTAATCGGAACCGTTGAGGCCGACGATAACACCGCTCGGTTATCCCGATAGCACGGAATGGACTGCTTAAGCGGTTCGTGTCCGGAGTTGGCCTGCGGCGAGGTACGATCGCCCGGTCGACCATCCGCGCAGGTACTTATGTAGATTGAATTTGGCGAGCAACCCTATCCTGCGTGGGTGGGCAATTGGCACGGTCGTGGTGGGGTTAAACCCCCACCCGTGACTGGCTCCCAGCGTTGTTCCGACAGGGTCACGACGGAATTGTCCGTTCCGGTGGGAGAGGCAGCCGCCATTCGAGTCGAGCGGCCGATCGCACGCCGGCGGGCGCGAATTCGCAACAATATTGTCCCATAGACTCATATGCCACAATCAAATTCAAGATCGCTTGAGAAATGGCGGAGGAGATAGAATTTGAAAATTGTCATTTTCGCAACTTCAAAGGCCTCGTGACCTTGACCTTGAAAGTCATACCATCGTGTACGTCTCATCGACCTCTATCAGGATCACTAATGACCAGATCTTCCGCTTCAACTTCATTGTGAACGGACGGACGGACGGATGGATCGTCAACCTCTCCTCTCAACACCAATATTATTAGGTCATGCTCGAAGAGATGACCTAAAAATGTGCCCGCAATTGGATATGCTGATATTTGACCTTTTGACCCAGCTCCAGGGCAACAGGGGGTGGGGCCAAACAATGATCCTGCTCTGGCACCTTCTTGCCATGCGGTGATCATGCTGTACATACTTGTGAATATGCCTGCCATTGTTTCTCCCATTGTAAATACTTGCCTGATTCTTGTGCCCAAAAAGCCATTTCCTTAAGAAACTGTTTGATTACATAGAAACGGTTACGTAACTAGTGGTCCCACTCGGTCTACTGTTTAAGATTAGTAACAAAATCATCGGCACGGTACTTGCTCGTTTATGGTCTTCCTTGAATGGTAACACGACATTGGGTATGGGACCCAGCGGGGAGTTCTGGGGAGACTGACGATCATAGTCTTTTAAAGACACTTCGTCTTATCGGAACTACCCAGAGGCAACGTTCGTCACACCAGGGTCAGGATCGAAACCTGGTGGCCGTCACAATATTTATAAGTAAAAACCCGACCAAAAAGTAAAAACAGCATGGAAGAAACCAATAAATTAACAATATTATCTATACGTAGCCCTTGCATTGAGAGAAACCCAATCTCACCGCATGTTCAAAATCATGTGACATGCCCATGCTGAGCTCCACATCCTCTACATTCAGATTCAGGTGCTTGCACACCTTCTGGCGACAAATCAGCAGACTCTGCACACAGCAGAATAACCCAGATCCAACATGTGTTACTCACAAAAAGCTCATCAAACTTGCATTATTTTAGTCAATTACAGATGCAGCGAATCAACCTTACTAAGTTGGATCCAAATCATGACTGAAAGCTCTGCGAATGTGAACAAACACACACACACACACACACACACACACACACACACACACACACACACACACACACACACACACACACACACACACACACACACACACCTGGAAGTCAGGGTTTAACCCCTTACTGGGGTCATGTTCTGCGCCAATAGTCATCAGGCCCACAAAATTCAAGGAAGGGCAGCGCTCCATGACGTGCTGAATTATTGCTACAGCATCCGTCATCCCCATGCCATGCTTGCCTGAGAAATTGGGTGGAAATGGAATAGAGTTATTGAGAGTCAATAACTTAAGGGACTTCGCCCTCCCTGATGACATCCTTACCTGTGATACCTGATAACTTCACACTCATACTGTGTTACTACAACACTTTATTACTTTTCAAATCACTTACTTTCCTCCTCACTGGTGTTTACTTGCACCATGACCTTTAACCTTTGACCACCACACCGTCCCCAAGCCGAGCTGACTTTGTCGGCAAGCTTGGGTGAATCGATCGTTTCTACCATATCAAGGTTCCGGGCACCTGCAAAAGGCAGAAAATGATGCAACGATCGAAACACCACATTTAAAAGCAAACAGCTATAGTAAGCAGATATACATGAATGGGGAATAGAGCTCGTACAGCAACAGAAATCGTGATTACATTCCGGAACAAAGAAAACCGAGCATAAATAAAATATGCAAAAAACAAATTACACTGGTTTACAAAGAAATTTAGGTACGCATGAAAATAAGTGTTCTAACCTAATTTTGGGGTGCTGATTTCAGATACGAAATCCATTTTCACTCATCACCTCCAGTTTTTGAGATATACATATAGCCCTAGACCCAAAAATATCTAAATATTTCAGTAATACACTGCAAAAATAGGTGTTTTAGACTAATTTAGGGATGCTGAACTCAAATTAACACTTTGGCAAGCCGATGACACTATTTGCGTCATCCAAAAAAACTCCGTAGGTCAAACGTGCATTGTGCGGCTGGGAATGCCAGTAGCTTACTGGTGGTGAGAGAGGGTGGTTAGTGCTGCTCTACAATTATCCGGTAGGATGATACTTTTATATAAAGTAGCTGGGTTTTTAATTTTTCTTTTATACTATAGAAGAATCATTTCAGGGGAATGCTGGGGTATTTATTCCCATTGGTCACTCAGTTCATTTGAAGGAGTCATATGACAATATGGAGCTCCTTCTGGAAGCTGTCAAGTACCAGCAGCACCAGTGGAGCCTCTGTGGGGACCTCAAGGTCATTGGGCTCCTTATGGGTATGCAGGCAGGCTTCACGAAGTACTGATGCTTTCTCTGTCTCTGGGACAGTCAGGCTGTGTCCAAGCACTACACGCAGAAGGACTGGAGGTCTAGGAGCACTTTCGTGCCTGGGGAACACAGTGTCCAAGAAAATCCTCTGGTGGACATGAACAAGGTGCTTCTTCCCCCTCTTCATATCAAGCTTGGCCTCATGTAGAATTTTGTGAAGGCCATGGACAAGGATGGCGCTGCCTTCCAACACCTGTGCACTCTGTTCCCAGGTCTCAGTTCTGCTAAGCTCAAGGAGGGAATCTTCGTCGGACCTCAGATCAGGGAGGTGCTGAAGGATGAGGTATTCGAGGAGAAGCTCACCTTGAAGGAACTGAGAGCATGGGAAGCATTTAAGTCAGTCTGCCATGGCTTCCTTGGTAACACACGGGCACTAGATTACCAAATGCGTGTCGAGAAGTTGTTGCAGGCTTATCAGGATATGGGGTGCCGAATGTCTCTCAAGATTCACTTTCTCCACTCCCACCTCAACTTCTAGTTCTTCCCGCCGAATCTCGGAGCAGTAAGTGATGAACATGAGGAAAGGTTCCACAAAGATATTACTAAGATGGAAAGCAACTACCAAGGCAAGTGGAACCCCAGCATGATGGGGGACTTCTGCTGGATGCTCCTGCATGACATCCCGAAGGCAAAGTGCACCAGATCCTCCAAAACAACAAACTCACGTCTGACTGTCTGTTGTACTATGATGTGTGTGTGTATATATATATATATATATATATATATATATATATATATATATATATATATATATATATATATATATATATATATATATATATATATATATATATATATATATATATATACTGGTATCCAAGTAATAGTAATATTTAGTTCTGTCAGGGTTCTGTGTGTATTTTTTGTTTTGTTCTGTAATATTCCATTTGAACATACGAAATAAACAAATTATATTATAAATATATGTATTTTAATAAAAAATTGGGATATGTGAAAGCAAAAAAAACTAGAGGTGATAGAGCAAAACTGTTTAGAAATTTGAATTCAGCATATCAAAATTAGTCAGAAACACCTATTCACATGCTTGCCTCAGAATTTTTTTTTGTAAACCAGTGTTATCAGTCCAGAAGATGCAAGGTCTGCAGGACTATGGAATGAGCCCTTGAAGTTGCATTAGCATAACACATAACAAGGAAAGAAAAAGTAGTTTTTTATGTACATTTATATGAAGGCTCATGGTGAAGCTTCTAAATAAACAATCCGGTAGGCGACGAGGGATTCGCGAGGATCGAAGCGCTGGATACGATGCTTTTCAATCTGACCGATCCACCGACGAAGATTCATTGCCAAGACGCATTGTTTCACATACAATTGTTCCTCTGCCTGGAAAGATTTTTCCTATTGCGTATTTTGCCAACTGGCACTCCTCATAAAAAATTACGGTAAATACACACCCTATTTTTGAAGGACTACCATTTGAAAAATAATCGGTTTGCTGGTTTGTGCTGTGGAGCCTCGGGTTGCAGACACACACACACACACACACACACACACACACACACACACACACACACACACAACCCGATAAACTTCTCTCAATGCTCTTGTTTGACCACACCTCCTGAGCCACACAATATTTTCACAAGCCACGCCCACTTTCCATAAGCCACGCCCACTTCCCTACGCCACTCCCACTTTTCATCAACCACGTCCACTTTCCCTAAGCTCCGCCCACTTTCCTAAGCCCCTCATAAAAAATGACGATGAATAGACACCCGATTTTTGAAGGACTACCATTTGAAAAATAAAACCTCAATCAAAAATCGGCTCGAGTAAAATTTTCTAATTATCCCGAAGTATTTAATTGCGAAGTCTCGTTTCTCTACATTCAAAACTGAAGGACAAGTATTGAAAATACTGTACGCGGTTTTTTGGCCGCTGCACAGCAACGGGTGGTTGCTCGGCAACGACATTCAAGTGCGCACATTCCCAGACCATATGGCACCTGTTGGCAAAGTTTCATCGAAATCAGTTCGCTGGTTCGTGCTGTGGAGCCTCGCGTTGGACACACACACACACACACACACACACACACACACACACACACACACACACACACACACACACACACACACACACACACAACAATAAGGGATATCTCGCATATATAGCAAATCCAATAATGTGCAGTACGAAGACACGAATACAAACTATTGCATCTTAATGTGCATTGCAAGGACATTGGTAGACAATGGACAATTACAGAGTATATGGGCCATTGGTTTCGATGAGAACACGAAACAGGCCAACCCAAAATAAGGAAACACTAGCCGAAACCCCGTCAGACGGATTCCGTTCCATAAACAAAAAGTGTTTATTCTGCTTCAGAGTTGAAGTTTGACTGTTGCCACTATGTGCGATGCACTCTTACAGGTACGAAGTTTCTTTCAGTCCAGGTCACAGTACTGAGAAAACCGTGACGCGACCACTAGGAGGAGCACAAAATTGGTCCTTCAGTATTAATATATAGATTATTGAATAAAAAAACATTCAACAATGCAAAGCCTCAGCAGGATATATAGATTACAGTAGATCAGAGAACCAGTGTGAACAAACTCCCTGAAGTAAGAATACACTGCAGCATTACAATAGCTGTTGGTGCTCTTTTGGGGACGTGCGAGGCTAATACGTCGCCTAATAAATTCCCGGATTCGTACATATCATGAAAAATTCATCAGTAATGGTTCGTATGTAACTATCCCTATCACGCCGTGAGGAGCATAGCGTTGCCGAGGCAGTTTCATTTGGCTAAGGAGTACACTCTTGGATGGGTCTCCACTCTGACGCAGAATACTCGAATGGCTTATCACCGCAGTAAGCTGGTACTCATTTTGCCGACCTCAGAAGGATGACAGGCTGAGTCAACCATACCTGATGTCAATTCAACGGCTGACAGGGGCTCAAACTCAAGACCCCAAGATCTTAAGCCAGCCACGTTAACTGGTTAAGCAAACCACCAGGCTTTGTGGTTTGCTGGTTTGTTTGCTGGTACAGTATACCAAAATGGTTCATATATATCAAAAGATAACCTGTTTAATCAATCATTATTAATTCATAATCAGCCTGTGGCTGCATGTTGCATCATTGATGGGAGCGAGGCTGTGCTGCTGATTCTGTGCTCTCTGTTTCCAGTAAGTTGATACTCATTTTGCCGACCTCGGAAGGATGACAGGTTGTCAACCCACCTGGTGTTATTTAATGGTGAGACAGGGGCTCAAACTCAAGACCCTAAGGTCTTAAGCCAGCCACCTTAACTGTAAAGCCAACACCAGGCTTTAATCATTATTATTATTATTATTATTATTTGGTTTATACGTAAACTAGCAGACTACTTGTCACACACAGACAAACCTGTTTTATTCGTAGTACAGATGAGAATTGTATAACGCTGAACAACACGCGGATGCACAAATGCAGGGTTAAGAGACTACACATAGTTAAAAAAACCACAGGATTAATGGTCTCTAATGTGGTCAAAATGCACACTTACAGTTTAAAAAAAAATAAAAAAAATAATCAACGAGCCAGGAGGCGACGATGGTTCGCGGTACATTATTGAACAATGCCACGATAGGTACAATTGAGTTAGTGGAAGCTTTTGAGGAAGCCCTACCGTAAAAACCCATCTCCTCCGTCAAAATTGACCAAATCAAATCAGATTTTTTTTATGTTATACCTATGGACATTATGCACAGCTTCTAGGATACGAAATTGCGAGAAAAAAAATCGAGAGAAAAAATAAAAATAAATTAAAAGTTCAAGTGGGCGTGGCTCCACCCACAAGGGGCATGGGACGCCCCTCATACAAAAAGACACAACGAGACCATGATATCTCGCTTGTGTCCAAGTTTCATCAAGATCGCATCAAACGTCACGGAGCTATGCTCTGGACAGAGTCACAAACAGACAGACAGCCAAACACAGACAGACAGACAGACAGACAGACACACAAACAACGAAAATAGTGGTCACTGCTGGCGCCCGCGAACCAATTATGGTTAAAAAAATCGATGTAACGAGAGCGAAGTCGATGGCACACTATCACAAATCCCCATGATTTCCATCTATAGCAAAGCTGAAAGAAGGCAAAAAGTTCCACCAGGAACCAGGAAGAACCCAATATCAAATTTTAGGTTAAAAAAAAATCTTGTTTGAACCCCTATGACACCAAGTCCCCATCCCTGGTGCATGAACCAGGGACCATATCCCAAAAATTTACATATTTCATGTGTCCCCCAATCTTGATTGCATATACAAAGTTTCATATAAAAATGTGCCTGTTATTGCATTTCGTGGTATTTGGCCTGTTGACCGTGTACTGGGGAGGGGGGGGGGGAGGTCAACAATGATACTGCTCTCGCACATTCTTAGCATGTGGTGATCATATCCACTAAGTTTGGTGAATTTCTGCACAACCATTCAGGAGATAGCATGTCAGACGAACATACGGAGAGACAGACAGACAGGCAAGCGAACGGACGGATGGAGCCGATTACAATATATTTCTGTTAAAAAAAAAGAAAAAAAAAAAGAAAAAAAAAAAGGTGGGGATAAATATGTTATGCACAATGAAACGGAAGACCAAATATTACATTGGAGTCATCAGGAGGAACCTGGATAGGATTCGGGTTTCAGTCGCTACTCCATAACCCTCAAACCCATCAAGGCGCAGCCAAGTGAGCCTTACAGAAAAAAAATTTCTGCAAGAATTCACTTCTCCCAGATAGATCAATAAGGATAGAGAAATAAAGAGTAAAAGAGATAAAAGAAAAAGAAAAAGCAAGAATTAGAATGAATAAGGAGAAATATGAAAAAGTATAAAGAAATGTAAAACGAACAAAGAGGACGGGAAGAACCCAGATAGATTGTTCTCAACTTTCACTTGGACAACTTTGTGTGCTCCACCAATTTGGGCGTAATATTGAAGTGGGCCGCCCGGGGACACTCTGATAAAATTGATTATGTGCGGATACAAACACAGACGACAAAACCCTCTGCAGTTCCTTTGAGAACGGGCGAGGGTACAGACAGACACAAACAAAATGAAGGATCACATGCACAAAGTGGTTTATATTTGAAAAATAAGTTAAAAACAAGGCGGTGTTGAGATTATAAACTCAGTGCAGTTTGTTGAATGGCTCTCTAACATGAGAAAACACCATGTTAATCACAATCTCACGCAACAAGGGAAACAAATGAGAGTCAACAATGGTGCATGGAGTGGCATCACGTGTAGACCCGACCAGGTGTGGGCAGGGAGATAATTTCACTTTGGGGATCGTTCGTAAGCAAGCTGGGATTATTTTCTGTAAACTAACCGTCCAATGAAGGCATGGCAGTTTTCCGGAAAACAAACTTGATTTCCTAAAGCTCAGAATCAAAATCCCCAACACTGCAGCCTTTCACAGCTGGATGCCAGTCCAGTATCAGTGATGGCTTCAGTTGGTATAGTGGTGACTTCACCGATGGGCTCTCACTGCTGTACCAACAACTGAAGTCAGCACCACTCCACTGGGTGGGAAGTGACGTGGAATTTTAAATGAGTGAAGGCAAAGGTGTTGTTTATATGATGTTGCCAACTTATTAACTTCTTAACTTTTTTCCCTCCCAGTGAGATGACTCCGCTTCTTCTACCGTAATGTGTTTGCGCATTTTTTTTTTTTGGCCTCCACTCCTCCAAGGTTAGAGATTGAGGACATTATAATGAGCTCCATCCGATTGACCGACCATCTGTACATGTCCTTTTGGGTACGTGATATTTCAAACATAGGGGTAATACCACTGGGTGCTCACCTGGTACCGGCTGGATAACAAACAGGGAACCACTGGTAGGCATGGATGACCCACAAAATATATAATGGAGGAGAAAGTAAATAACTATGGATTTTTTTTTTTAAATGCCATGAATAAACCATGGTACATCATGGGTGATAAAGGTTGTGGTCAAGTTTCATCGAAATTGTGTGTGGTTTCAGAGAAAAAGCAAATACATATTTTGAGGGGCAACCCCCCCCCCCAGAACCCCTGAGACCCCAATTTTTTAAAGTCATGAACAAACTTTCGAACATCACAGGTGATGAAGGTGGTGGTAAAGTTTCATGGGAATTTTATGAGTAGTTTCTGAGAAGAAAGCAAATACCTCTTTTGGGGGGCAACCTCCCCCCACCCCCACCCCCACCATAAACTCCCCCCATAGGGCCCGATTTTTTAAATGCCATGAAGAAACTTTGGTACAGACATGGTGATGAATGTTGTGGTAAAGTTTCATCAAAATTGTATGCGTAGTTTCAGAGAAGAAGTTGAAAGTATTTGTGGACGGACGGACGACACGCCATCCCATAAGCGACATGGAACTACGTTCCAGGTGAGCTAAACACCATTGAACATTTGGCTTTTATATTGCAGATATCTATTCTTCATGACAATCTCAACCTGATTAGATCACAGTGGTAATTGGATGAATTATGTTGTCACGGCAACCGTCTTGGTATTTGTGAGGTTATTCTTGCCTCGTTTCTTGTTAAATAGAGGTGTGTGTGTGTATGTGTATGTGTATGTGTATGTGTGTGTGTGTGTGTGTGTGTGTGTGTGTGTGTGTGTGTGTGTGTGTGTGTGTGTGTGTGTGTGTGTGTGTGTGTGTGTGTGTGTGTCAAAAGGCAGGACCTAGAGTATCAGCTCCTTGTTTGTCTACTTGTTCCCTTCCACCGAACAACCTGCCATCCATTGTTGATTAGCTCCAACACATTTTTCATATTAGAGTTGTGATATCAGATGTCAAAACACACCCAACATGCCTTTTCATTCTGTAGCTCCTCAATCAATGATCATCATACCAGTGCTCCCAAACTAATCGCTTGCACCTGCCTCGATAAAAACGAAATAAAAATACCACCAAACATACCTAACAGCTTACTGACGTTGCCGCGTTGCAAATGTCCGATGAAATGCCACTTGATCTCTGGACAGTTGGAAATGACCTGCAAGGTGAGAATATAACAGCGTAGAGAAACAAACAAGTGAACAGCAGCTTTGAGAACACTGTTATACAGTACGTACAGTGTACCAAAATGGATATTTATCACAGCAGCGACAGGGAGTTTCAAATTCAAGCTTCTGCACACTTTGGATGTTTAAAAATCTTAAGTTCATATGTGGTCAAGTAGGATGGGCCTTATCGATCTATAATTCCAGCAATCTCTGTGCCAGGACATATTGACCTATCTCGGCTAAGTCAGGGGTCAAAGGTCAATGAGTGCATTGTTCGGACAAATGACCATTCAAAGCCCCCTTTCTCATACACGGATTAACCGATTCGATTGCAATTTCGTAAGTACTTAGTATTAGATCAACTCAGATCAGGGGTCAAAGGTCATCGGATGCTCGGCGACCCATGGCCACCTACCGGCTTGTCTGTCTGTCTGTATGTGACCACTGTTTCTCGACAACCGCTGGTCCGATCTAATTGAAACTTGCCAGGTATATTGCTGGGGCCCTGAGTATGTGCCTTTTCAAGGTTTGATATTAATCGGACAAGTGGTTCCCAAGTTATGGCCATTTATTTACCAAACCAATGACAGGACACGGTGCTATGACGTCAGGATTTTTTTTTTTTTAGCTCGTACGGGCACACACTAGTATTTATTACACACACAAAAATGGTCTAAATTAGATGTTCCCCTCCACACATCTTATCTACTATCCCCTTCCAACCATTCTGTTTGTCTCCACTTCTCCCACACTCTCTTTCCTTCCATATATCGTCTTATTCCGTTACCTTTCTCATTTTTTTTGTGGTTTTACCTTCCTCTCTCCCCCTATCTCCTCACACTCAGTCCCACCCCTTCTCACACACTTTGTACTCCACAGATGGGGTTGGTTCTTGGTACAGTTTGGTCACAAACATTATTCTCAGCAGTATACCACCATCGTGGGGTTTTCTTTACTAATAAGGCATTGCGGGATCTTAAACTCAGGGACTTTCAAAGCAGACACACTAATGGGTAGTGAAATACAATATAAACGAGTGAGAAAAAGAAGGGAAGGTAAAGATAGGAATAAGAGGGAATTGAAGCAAGAGGAAGTCAAGATGGTCGAGGGGGAGATGAGCAATTCCACCCTTTTGCGGACGTAACAAATATTTGGCCTCAGGGATTGTGGTGCCCTCCACTTCCAATTCATAATAAATAAGCAATTGTAAGTATGGGGACTCATTTTAATTCTAACTTACCTGAGGATCTGAAGCCTTTTCCACCAGCTCTTGAACCTGCAAGTAGAAGAAACTTAAAATAATCCCAAACAACAAGATAAAAGAACGAGAATAAAAGTAAAATATTGTATATTATAACTGCTGACTTCATAAAGTACAATCGATCAACAAAAATGAATAATTTTCAATTCCAATCCCCACTCCAAAATGAGGAGGTGTATAGGCAAATAATAATACAATCTATTACAAGCCATAAATAAGGAGGTGTATAGTCAAAGAATAATACAATATTTTACAAGTCATAAATGAGGAGGTGTATAGGCAAAGAATAATACAATCTATTACAAGTCATAAATAAGGAGGTGTATAGGCAAATAATAATACAATCTATTACAAGCCAAAAATGAGGAGGTGGAAAGGCAAAGAATAATACAATCTATTACAAGTCATAAATGAGGAGGTGGATAGGCAAAGAATAATACAATCTATAACAAGTCAAAAATGAGGAGGTGTATAGTCAAAGAATAATACAATCTATTACAAGTCATAAATAAGGAGGTGGATAGGCAAAGAATAATACAATCTATAACAAATCAAAAATGAGGTGTATCGGCAAAGAATAATACAATCTATTACAAGTCATAAATAAGGAGGTGTCGAGGCAAAGAATAATATAATATTTTACAAGTCAAAAATAAGGAGGTGTATAGGCAAAGAATAATACAATCTATAACAAGTCATAAATAAGGAGGTGTATAGGCAAAGAATAATAATCTTTTACATCATAAATAAGGAGGTGTCGAGGCAAAGAATAATACAATCTATTACAAGCCATAAATAAGGAGGTGTTTTGTCAAAGAATAATACAATCTTCTACAAGTCATAAATGAGGAGGTGTATAGGCAAAGAATAATACAATCAATTACAAGTCATAAATGAGGAGATGTATTGGCAAAGAATAATACAATCTTTTTCAAGTCATCAAGGAGGAAGTGTATAGGCAAACAATAATACAATCTTTTACATCATAAATAAGGAGGTCTCGAGGCAAAGAATAATATAATATTTTACAAGTCAAAAATAAGGAGGTGTATAGGCAAAGAATAATACAATCTTTTACATCATAAATAAGGAGGTGTCGAGGCAAAGAATAATACAATCTATAACAAGCCATAAATAAGGAGGTGTTTCATCAAAGAATAATACAATCTTCTACAAGTCATAAATGAGGAGGTGTATAGGCAAAGAATAATACAATCAATTACAAATCATAAATGAGGAGATGTATTGGCAAAGAATAATACAATCTTTTTCAAGTCATCAAGGAGGAAGTGTATAGGCAAACAATAATACAATCTTTTACATCATAAATAAGGAGGTCTCGAGGAAAAGAATAATATAATATTTTACAAGTCAAAAATAAGGAGGTGTATAGGCAAAGAATAATATAATATTTTACAAGTCAAAAATAAGGAGGTGTATAGGCAAAGAATAATACAATCTTTTACATCATAAATAAGGAGGTGTCGAGGCAAAGAATAATACAATCTATAACAAGCCATAAATAAGGAGGTGTTTCGTCAAAGAATAATACAATCTTCTACAAGTCATAAATGAGGAGGTGTATAGGCAAAGAATAATACAATCTATTACAAGTCATAAATAAGGAGGTAGGAGGCAAAGATTAATAGAATCTTTCACAAGTCATAAATGAGGAGGTGTATAGGGAAAGAATAATACAATCAATTACAAGTCATAAATGAGGAGGTGGATAGGCAAAGAATAATACAATCTATAACAAGTCAAAAATGAGGAGATGTATTGGCAAAGAATAATACAATCTTTTTCAAGTCATCAAGGAGGAAGTGTATAGGCAAACAATAATACAATCTTTTACATCATAAATAAAGAGGTCTCGAGGCAAAGAATAATATAATATTTTACAAGTCAAAAATAAGGAGGTGTATAGGCAAAGAATAATACAATCTTTTACATCATAAATAAGGAGGTGTCGAGGAAAAGAATAATACAATCTATAACAAGCCATAAATAAGGAGGTGTTTCATCAAAGAATAATACAATCTTCTACAAGTCATAAATGAGGAGGTGTATAGGCAAAGAATAATACAATCAATTACAAATCATAAATGAGGAGATGTATTGGCAAAGAATAATACAATCTTTTTCAAGTCATCAAGGAGGAAGTGTATAGGCAAACAATAATACAATCTTTTACATCATAAATAAGGAGGTCTCGAGGCAAAGAATAATATATTTTACAAGTCAAAAATAAGGAGGTGTATAGGCAAAGAATAATATAATATTTTACAAGTCAAAAATAAGGAGGTGTATAGGCAAAGAATAATACAATCTATAACAAGCCATAAATAAGGAGGTGTTTCGTCAAAGAATAATACAATCTTCTACAAGTCATAAATGAGGAGGTGTATAGGCAAAGAATAATACAATCTATTACAAGTCATAAATAAGGAGGTAGGAGGCAAAGATTAATAGAATCTTTCACAAGTCATAAATGAGGAGGTGTATAGGGAAAGAATAATACAATCAATTACAAGTCATAAATGAGGAGATGTATTGGCAAAGAATAATACAATCTATAACAAGTCATCAAGGAGGAAATGTATAGGCAAACAAAAATACAATCTATAACAAGTCATAAATAAGGAGGTGCAAAGGCAAAGAATAATATAATATTTTACAAGTCAAAAATAAGGAGGTGTATAGGCAAAGAATAATACAATCTTTTACATCATAAATAAGGAGGTGTCGAGGCAAAGAATAATACAATCTATTACAAGCCATAAATAAGGAGGTGTTTCGTCAAAGAATAATACAATCTTCTGCAAGTCATAAATGAGGAGGTGGAAAGGCAAAGAATAATACAATCTATTACAAGTCATAAATGAGGAGGTGTATAGGCAAAGAATAATACAATCTATTACAAGTCATAAATAAGGAGGTGTATAGTCAAAGAATAATACAATCTATTACAAGTCATAAATAAGGAGGTGGATAGGCAAAGAATAATACAATCTATAACAAGTCAAAAATGAGGAGGTGTATCGGCAAAGAATAATACAATCTATTACAAGTCATAAATAAGGAGGTGGATAGGCAAAGATTAATAGAATCTTTCACAAGTCATAAATGAGGAGGTGTATAGGGAAAGAATAATACAATCTATTACAAGTCATAAATAAGGAGGTGTATAGGCAAATAATAATACAATCTATTACAAGCCAAAAATGACGAGTTGGAAAGGAAAAGAATAATACAATCTATTACAAGTCATAAATGAGGAGGTGTATAGGCAAAGAATAATACAATCTATTACAAGTCATAAATAAGGAGGTGTATAGGTAAAGAATAATACAATCGATTACAAGTCATAAATAAGGAGGTGTATACTCAAAGAATTATACAATCGATTACAAGCCATAAATAAGGAGGTGTATAGTCAAAGAATAATAATCTATAACAAGTCATAAATAAGGAGGTGCAGAGGCAAAGAATAATACAATCTTTTACAAGTCATAAATGAGGAAGTGTATCGGCAAAGAATAATACAATCTATAACAAGTCAAAAATGAGGAGGTGCATAGGCAAAGAATAATACAATCTATTTCAAGCCATAAATAAGGAGGTGTATCGGCAAAGAATACAATATTTAAAAGTCATAAATGAGGAGGTGTATCGGCAAAAATAATATAATCTATTCCAAGCCATAAATGAGGAGTTGTATCGGCAAAGAATAATATAATCTATTACAAGCCATAAATGAGGAGGTGTATAGGCAAAGAATAATACAATCTTTTACAAGTCATAAATGAGGCGGTGTATTGGCAAAGAATAATACAATCTTTTACAAGTCATAAATAAGGAGGTTTATAAGAAAAGGATAATATAATCTATTACAAGCCATAAATAAGGAGGTTTATAAGAAAAGGATAATATAATCTATTACAAGCCATAAATAAGGAGGTGCATAGGCAAAGAATAATAATCTATTACAAGCCATAAATGAGGAGGTGTGTCGGCAAAGAATAATAATCTATTACAAGCCATAAATGAGGAGGTGGAAAGGCAAAGAATAATACAATCTATTACAAGCCATAAATGAGGAGGTGTATAGGCAAATAATAATATAAACTATTACAAGCCATAAATAAGGAGGTATATAGGCAAATAATAATATAATATATTACAAGCCATAAATGGGGAGGTGTATAGGCAAATAATAATACAATCTATTTCAAGCCATAAATAAGGAGGTGTATAGGCAAAGAATACAATGTTTTAAAAGTCATAAATGAGGAGGTGTATAGGCAAAAATAATATAATCTATTCCAAGCCATAAATGAGGAGGTGTATCGGCAAAGAATAATATAATCTATTACAAGCCATAAATGAGGAGGTGTATAGGCAAAGAATAATATAATCTATTACAAGCCATAAATAAGGTGTACAGGCAAAGAATATTATAATCTATTACAAGCCATAAATAAGGAGGTGTATCGGGAAATAATAATATAATCTATTAAAAGTCATAAATGAGGCGGTGTATAGGCAAAAAAAAAATAATCTTTTACAAGTCATAAATAAGGCGGTGTATAAGCAGGGGAGCTTACGTAATTCTCTCCAAAGTGCCGCTGACCGTGGCGATAAGCTTCGATGACGGCGCTGACCGGCTTCGTCTTGCTCACGGCCACGAGGCGCGGCGCGACGACCGGAAGGTCCTGTATAGATTCGACACAGAGAAACAGAAAAGTGCATCCACGGCCTGGCAAACAATAAACCGTTAAAGTAACACACACCGGCATCGCGTTTCCCTTTTTGTCACACTCACATGAGCTCTGCGGCTGCTTGCCGCGGCAATTCTTTGTAGAACTTGACGAAGAGCTGGCCCAATACTGTCCATACCGTCCATAACTATCGAAAGGCTTGCTCTTCCTTTTTCTCTTCGAGAGACTTTTCCCATTTAATAACATGAACAAATTTATTAGATATGAATTCTCATTAAAAGGTTGTTCGACATTTTCAATATAAATCGGCAAATTTTGTATTTCGTTTGATGGACGTTCTTCAAATATTGTTGAATCTAGATATGCCACCCTTGAAGGTGTTTTTAATATTTTTTTTTCAAAGGAACGAACTATATAAACTGTTATCAGCGAATTTAGCCAACAATCGACAGGGATCGCTTTGCTGTAGTTATATCAGCCCTAAAGCGTACTTTTTTCGGATTTGTGCTATTTTTTTCATCGTTGTTATACCATTTATTATAACTCATTGACAATCGTAATAAATTTCGCGGTTTTCCCGCCATAATTACTTCAGCCACTGAAGGTGGACGGAGGTTATACATGTTCACCCCGGTGTGTCTGTGAGTATGATATACATGGCAAGTTGGAGGTGATGAAAAATTGGCGGGAATTGAAAGCGGGTTTATATTTTATCTAATTATTTTTTTTACCAACGTGGTAAAAACACTTCGACAGATTGTAATTGAGACAAAATACACCAGAATACCATGATAGTGGTTTATTGACGAGGTGGTGTTGAAGCTGTTGAGAACTCATCTCATGTTTAGTTACCTCTAGTGCGTGGCCGTACGTGCAAAAAAAATAAAAATAATAAATTTCAAACCGCAGCGCAGAAACAACCACACAGGCCGTGACGTCATATTGTGATGGCCATAATTAAATAAATGTAAATAAATAAATGGCCATAACTTGGGAACCACTTGTCCGATTAATATTAAATCTTGAAAAGGCAAATCCACAGGGACCCAGCAATATACCTGGCAAGTTTGGGATTAATTAACCTTGGGATTAATGAATAATTTGCACAATTAATTCAGACCTTGGGAAAAAAAAACAGCTTTCAAACCTTGGGAAACAGCCGTTTCCCTTGGGAAAATTCAAACCTTGGGATTAATTATTAATTTGAACAATTAATTCAAACCTTGGGAAAAAACAGCTTTCAAACCTTGGGAAACAGCTGAAACGGATGAAGAACGATATCAAACCTTGAAAAGGCACATACTCAGGCCCCCAGCGTCAATTGTGACGTCATATCAAACGAATAAGAAGATTAATTGTGACGTCAATCGTGCAAAAAAAGAACAATTGTGACGTCAACATGACGTCATAGCACCGTGTCCTGTCATTTATTGGCAAATAAATGGCTGTAACTTGGGAACCACTCGTCCGATTAATATCAAACCTTGAAAAGGCACATCTTCAGGTCCCGAGCAATATACCTGGCAAGTTTCAATGAGATCGGACCAGTGGTTGTCGAGAAACAGCGGTCACACACACAAACACACACACAAACAAACACACACACACACAAACACACACACACACACACACACACACACACACACACACACACACACACACACACACACACACACACACACACACACAGCTTGCTGGAATTATAGATAGATTACAGTCCGAGTATGGACTCATCTCAACGATCTTGAAGCACCGAACGAGCGAAGATCGATCAAACTGACATGGATGGCTACGACGTGACGGACGAGTCACTTCATGTGACTGTGCTCGGCATTGTATTCACTGCAGTTTCCGTTAAAATAACACCAGGTGGGGTTGACTCAGCCCGTCACCTGCAGAGGTCGGCAAAATGAGTACCAGCTTTCTGGTAACAGGGGCACTGCATCAGCGGCACAACCGCTCTTTCAGAAAAATGATGCAACCAGCAGGTATAGGTGGCACAAATTACCATTCAAATTCGAACGGTAATAAACATTAATGAAATGGGATGCGATGCTGCACCGTACTCAAACCTGTAGCTTTTTCTGTAGGTCTTTGTTAAAAGATGGTGTCATGGATCACCTGCGTCATGATGTTTTTTTGTTTTTACGGTTTGGAGTTGGTAATTTGTGGACACCTTGAACGAATGAAAATAATCCGAATCGAATCAAATCCTGACATTTAAAATACTCGAAAGGCCCGATGAAGATCACCAGGACGTGGAAGAGCGAATTGGAAATCACAGATCGATTGATTCGTGGTGATGACAATACGGTCCACGTGAACGGAAGTGACGTCATACCGCGTGCACAATCCTGGGGACGTCGACGTGGCCTTCGGAGAGAGAAAGCTCATGACGTCACACAGCCGTCAGACGAGACACGAGAGAGACTCGTTCTCCTCTCTCCCCTTACCTCTCTCTCTCTCCCTCCTCTCTTCTCTCTCTCCCCTCTCTTTCTCCTCTCTCTCTTTCTCTTTCTCTTTCTCTTTCTCTTTCTCTTTCTCTTTCTCTTTCTCTTTCTCTTTCTCTTTCTCTCTCTCTCTCTCTCTCTCTTTCTCTCTCTCTCTCTCTCTCTCTCTCTCTCTCTCTCTCTCTCTCTCTCTCTCTCTCTCTCTCTCTCTCTCTCTCTCACTCTCTCTCTCTCTGAATCTCTCTCTGAATCTCTCTCTCTCTCTCTCTCTGAATCTCTCTCTCTATCTCTATATATCTCTCTTTCTCTCTCCCCCTCCCCACCCCCTCTTTCGTAAACCTGCCGTGCACCACCGGCGACCACTTGGGGGCGTACTCACACAGTCTAAGGGATAAAGATACCCAATTAATAGATGAAGGCACGATTTTCTGCATCTATAGAATACAGTTGCTCAGACACTTCTTGAACACTCCTGTCGATTACCATTTGCGATATTGTGGATGATAAATAAATAAACCGAATTCGTTGAAACGAGAAGATGGTTTGTCTTTGCACGTGCATTGTGTGTCCACCAAGGACCCTGGAGTAAGATGGGGGCGAGATACCCTTGGCAGGGAAGATGGTTGGTTGTACCATGTACATGTACCTGCATGTGTGAAGTTGCAGGGAGACCGTTAGCCTGAGAACCCTCGAGTGCACACGTTCATGACAATAAACATACAACCAGAACCGAGGAGATGATCTAGATTCCAGAATGTGGGACGCTTGGGGTGGATGGGGGGGAGATCATACCCCATCCGTTCGTTCCCACAATAAACATGGGGGTGTTCTTTGCCACTGCCAATTGATTTGTCCACTACACTCTTCCTTTTTACATTAAAGGCTCCAGTCACTGACTGTGTTGTCCTCATCGTGGCCAGGCCTGAAAATAAACCAAACAACAAGCTGATACTCCAGTTCCCTTACTTTTGGGCAGTACGAGGAATGGATATGTGTCATATGAAAGTTAAATATTGAAGGGTTTTTGAAATATCGCGTACACAAGGTAAGTTACCGAGATGGTTGCCATGGCCACATAATTCAGCCAATCACAGCCATGATATAATAAGGTTGAGATCATATCATGAGGAATAGATCTGTGTAATGTGAAAGCTCAATGTTCAACTGTTTTTTTTAAATAGCGCGTACACAAAAGGTTATGGAGAGATGATCGGTTGGACGGACGGTTGGTCGGACAGAATTAAGATCGGTCGGACGGATGGTAGGTCGGTTGGATAGTTAGTGGGTCAGACAGACAAACGGTCGGTGGTCGGACAGACAAACGGTCGGTGGTCGGACAGACGAATGGTCGGTGGGTCAGACAGGCGGAAGATCGATCGGTTGGACGGATGACTGGTCGCTCGGTGGGTCGGTCGGACAGACGGTGGGTCGGAAGGATGGGCGGTCGGACAGACGGTGGGTTGGACGGATGACTGGTCGCTCGGTGGGTCAGACGGTGGGTCGGACGGATGGGCGGTCGGACAGACGGTCGATCAAACGGTGGGTTGGACGGATGGGCGGTCGGACAGACGGTGGGTTGAACGGATGACTGGTCGCTCGGTGGGTCAGACGGTGGGTCGGTCGGACAGACGGTGGGTTGGACGGATGGGCGGTCGGACAGACGGTCGATCAGACGGTGGGTTGGACGGATGGGCGGTCGGACAGACGGTCGATCAGACGGTGGGTTGGACGGATGGGAGGTCGGTCGGTCAGTCGGACGAATGTTCGGTCGCTTGGGGGGTCGGACAGACGGTGGGTCGGACGGATGGGCGGTCGGTCGTAGAAAGCTCATTTTGATGTCCACCGTTTCCAACCTTGTCGGAAGAGCGAGGAACAAAAATAACTCAAGAAATGGAGAAGTCAAAAGTGAGTATAATTCGTGGTTTATGAGAAAATGAAAGGGGTGGGATCTGAAAGAGGTACTCCATTCAGACAGGTCTGATCCCTGCGCTGGTGGTGGTGTCACGGTGTATGTTCATTTCTACCTCGCCCACAACCATTGCCCCTCACCTGTTACCGCAACCCTATGACCTGGAGGTACGAACAGTCGCCTCTGAGCTGTCTCACCTGGGTTCGAATCCTGACCCAGCTGTAAACTGTCATCCTGGTGTTTGACATGCAAGATGATTCATCAATGTGTGTGCCATCTCTCGGTTGGACGTTAAACTGGGAACTTATTCATTGTGCAAGGCAGCCGATTGGAAGACCTGACATCCTGCTTCATGCACACCAAGGATAAGATTGAATCATCCTTACAAAGCACTCACTTTACATTTCTATTAACAATTATTCAATTGGATGTGCCGTATTGAAAATATATTTCGATGATATATTTCAAAGGGAAACTTCTGTGAATGATGGACGAGCCCGAGAGAGGCGTTCTCCATCCTCCCAAACAGGAGTGAAAACAAGCACGGATTAAATGTTTTATTTTTAATATGCAATGTCAAGGCTCGTATAACAAGGGGGGCAGGAGACAAGATGGACGGGAGAGGGAAGCACAAAACAGTGGGGAACAGAGACATTAGGAGATCTGTGGAAGGGAGAGGGATGGGGTAGGGAACATGGGGAATACAAGATGGACATTACAGGGACTTTCAGGAAGGAAAGCAGGGAATTTGAAGGAGGTGGGTTTGGGGTGGATTAATGGGGGTATAAAAGATCGAGGATTTGGATGGGGGAAGATAAGAGGTGGTGGTGAACAGCTGTTTTGAAGACCTGGAGGGAAGAGTGGGATTGAAGAGAGTGTGGGAGTTTGTTCCAAAGGCGGGAAGAAGAGAAATGAAAGAGTGAAGGTGATTCGTGATTCGTGATTTGGTAGTTTTACCAGAAGAGGGTTGCTGGCGCCGGGCGGACCTTGAGCGCCCTGAGGAAATATTGGCAAGACAGAGCAGGGGGGGGGGGGGCAAGGCTGAAGAGGAGACGGCATCTGTTAGAATTGATTAGATTTTGCTGACGATCCAGAACCGGATCCGGAAACAAATTTATTTTAATTTTTAACCGATTCTTCATAATTGAGAGATTGGACCAAAACGATATATTGTTGCGGATTTGGAAGTTGACTGTACTCAACATACAGGTCCAATCGCTCAGTTATATCGATAAGTAAATGTGGATTGATAGCTTCCCGTCAGGTCACTGAATTCAACTACCAATTATTTTCGAGGTTCACATAGGCCAAAAGGTCAACATAAGCCAAATTCTAAAATTGTCAAATTTCATCTGATTGACTTGAAATTTGAAGAGGATTTATATTTCAGATCACTAAATTCAACTAGCGAATTATTTTTGAAGTCAACATTGACCAAAAGGTCAACATAGGACGAATTTCTAAAATTGTCAATTTTCATCCGATTGACTTGAAATTTGAAGAGGATTTACATTTCAGGTCACTGAATTCAACTAGCCAATTATTTTTGAGCTCAACATACACCAAAAGGTCAACCTAGGCCATAGGGCAACAACTGAGGTGAGATTTCTAAAATTCTCATTTTTCATCCGATTGAATTGAAATTTGAAGAGGATTTTTTTCAGGTCACTGACTTCAACCAACCAGTTATTTTCGAGGTGAACATACGCCAAAAGGACAACATAGGGGGTCTTTCTAAAATTGTCAAATTTCATCTGATTGACTTGAAATTTGAAGAGTATTTATATTTCAGGTCACTGAATTCAACTAGCGAATTATTTTTGAAGTCAACATTGACCAAAAGGTCAACATAGGCCGAATTTCTAAAATTGTTAACTTTCATCCGATTGACTAGAAATTTGAAGAGGAGTTGCATATTTGGTCACTGAATTTAACCAGCCAATTATTTTTGTGGTCAACACAGAGTAAAAGGTCAAAATAGTCCCAAGGTTAACAACTAAGGTGGTATTTCTAAAATCCTCAATTTTCATCCGATTGACTTGAAATCTGAAGAGGCTTTATATATCAGGTCACTGAATTAAACCACCAATTATTTTCGAGGTTCACATAGGCCAAAAGGTCAACATAGGCCAAATTCTAAAATTTTCAAATTTCATCCGATTTACTTGTTATTTGAAGAGGAGTTGCATATTTGGTCATTGAATTCAACCACCAATTATTTTTGAAGTCATATTTGTTTTATGAATTTTGCACATATCGTGCTCTGCATGACGTCTTCTTCTTGTGACCTTCGCATTCTGTGAAAGGTTATGTTTTGGTCGGCGTGTATTTATTTATTTATTTATTTGTAATCTTGTGATTCGTATAACTCAAAAAGTATTAAACCAAATTGCATGAAATTTGGTGGGATGATTGGTTATTAGGCAGGAAGCATTCAATTAGATTTTGGGATCGTTCGGGTCAAAGGTCAATGTCAAGGTCACGAAAAGGTCAAAATTGTCTTTTTACGATAACACGGTCAATTTTTATTCAATTTGCATGCAACTAACGCCAAAATGTTCAGAATTCAACGCCTCATCTTGTGATATGCAATATGACACAATGACGCCCATACTCTTGTTACCGGTTAGGGGTCAAAGGTCAGGGGTGTCACGACCTTGAAAAATATGCGGCTTTTGTCATAACGCGGTCAATTCTTGTCCGCTTTACATGAACCCAGCACCAAAATGTTCAGAATTTAATGCCCAATCTTGTGACACAATGACGTCATAACACATGTCACCGGTTGGGGTAAAATGTCGGGGGGGGGTCACGCCCTTGAAAAATATGCGGTTTTCGGCATAACTCAGTCAATTCTTATTCGATTTGCATGAAACCAGCATCAAACGAGATTACCTTCTTTTTTTTTTTTTGTATACCTTGGTCGAGGCTCGTATGAGAGCGAACACACAACTCACAGCAAGGAGGCATGAGACAAGAGGGGCGGGAGTGGAAGGGACAAAACAGTGGGGAACAGACACATTAGGTGAACTGTGGAAGGGAGAGGGATGGGGATGGGACGGGGAACATGGCGAAGAGAAGATGGACATTACAGGGACTTTCAGGAAGGAAAGCAGGGGAATTGAAGGAAGTGGGCTTGGGTGGATTAGCGGGGGTAGAAAAGATCGAGGATTTGGATGGGGGAAGATAAGAGGTGGTGGTGAACAGCTGTTTTGAAAGCCTGGAGGGAAGAATGGGAAAGAATAGAGTGAGGAAGTTTATTCCAAAGGCGGGAAAAAAGAGGAATGAAAGAGTGAAGATGGGCAGTGATTCGTGATTTTGGTAGTTTTACCAGAAGGGGGTAGTTGGCGGACCTTGAGCGCCCTGTGGAAATGTGGTGGGGACAAATCGCAGAGAGAGCAGGGGGGGGGCAAGGCTGGAGAGGAGTCTGTAGAAGACAGAAAGACTACCGACTAACCTCCGGTGATTGAGTGAGAGGCCCAAAGACTCAGCTTCATTGAGGGAGATGCCGATGATCCTAAATGCCCTGGTTTCGACAGCGTGAAGCCGAGAAAGGTTCGAGGCAGGAGCACCAGCACAGAGGGGAGAGCAGTACTCCAACAGACTATGGACAAAAGCTTTATAAGTGGTCAGGAGCTCAAGAGGGCCGAGGAAGGACTTTGCACGATGGAGGATTCCCAGTCGGCGACTGGCTTTTGAGGCGAGGTTGGAAATGTGACTTTCCCAGGAAAGGTCATGGCAGATAGTGAGACCCAGAAGCTTGAAAGAAAAGACTTCTTCCAGAGGATTGTTGAGAAAGTGGATGGGGGGGTTTGTAAACGGTCCTTTCGAAGAGACATAGTGAGAGTGTGAGATTTGTCCGGATTGAAAGACATGTTCCACGTGTTGGACCAGTTTGTGATTTTATCCAGATCTGCAGTGAGCGAAGAAGCTGCTGCTTGCCGGTCTGAGGGATGACAGATGGTACGGCAGAGGGTGGAGTCGTCGGCAAAGAGAAATAGAGGATTTTCCAGAGAGTCGGAGAGATCATTGATGAAAACCAGAAAAAGAACAGGGCCCAGAACGCTACCTTGAGGAACTCCAGCCTGCACAGGAAGAGGGGATGAAAGAACTCCATTTAGGGCCACACGTTGACTGCGACAGGAGAGGAAGTCTGCGAGCCATGAGTGGAGATGGCCTTGAATACCATGGGAAGAGAGTTTGGTGAGTAGGGCAGGATGCCAGACTGTGTCAAAAGCACGTGATATGTCCAGGGATACGGCTCGGATTTCCTGTCTGGCATTGAGGACCTCCATCCATTGATGGGAGAGCAGAAGCAGCATATCCAGGGTAGAGTGACCTGGTCTGAAACCAAATTGATGATTGAAAATCAAGCCATTGGAGAAGAAGAAGGATTTCATGTCTGAAGCGATGATGGATTCCATAACCTTGCTGATGATTGGGAGAAGGCTGATTGGTCTGTAGTTACAGGGATCTGTTTTTGCACCTTTTTATGCAGGGCAGTGATGTTAGCAGATTTCCAAGCAGATGGCAGATGACCTTGGGCAAATGAGAGGGTGAATAGAACAGAGAGAGGGTGAGCAAGAGCAGAAGAGCAGGCTTTGAGGACACGTGGGCTGATGCCGTCTGGACCGGTTGCAGAATCTGACTCGAGGTTTGAAAGCAAGCTCTCCACCTTGTCAGGAGAAAAGGACACAGAGTCCAGGGACAGTTTGGTGCGACTGGGTAAAGTGGGTAGAGATAGTGATGGGTTTGGGACACAAGATTTAGCTGCAAACACCGAGTTTAGACATTCAGCTTAATCACGTGTGGAATCAGCAATGCGGCCGTTTGAGGTAAGGGAGGGGATGGAGGGGGAACATACACCAGAAACAGATTTGATTAAACGCCACCAGGATTTTGAGGAGGGAGAGAGGTTTGAGAGTTCAGACTTGAGATGAGAAAGATGGTGTTTTCTGGCTCTCCTGAGGGTAGATACACACTTGTTCCGAGCTTTGTGGAAAGAACTGAGATTGCCCTCAGTTGGGTTTGCTTTGCATGAGGCAAAGGCAAGTTGTTTCAGGACAACTGCCTCGCCACAAGCTTCAGTAAACCAAGGGCGGGAGGAAGGGTAAGACAACTGAACACGAGAGGGGATAAATCTGTGCATGAGGGAGAGCAAGTTTCTTTGAAAGAATTCCCAGGATGAGTTGATGTTTGAGAAAGTAGTGATAGGAGACCAGTCTGTCAGTTTGATGGCTGCTCGGAGACCCTGCCAGTCGGCTTGAGTGAAATGCCAGACTCGATGGCGGTGAGGTGGTTCTCTGATAACAGCCAGAGAGATGTCCACTTTAACAAGGACGTGGTCAGAAGAACCAATTGGAGCGAAGGAAGAGCAGCAGATATTGTCAGGGAAATTTGTCAAAATCAGATCCAGAAGAGATGGAGTACCATTGGTTGAGATCCGGATCAGGAAGTTGACCGATTGAGTCAGTCTCAATGAGTCGCAGAAAGCTTTTGCTGAGGTGCCATGGCAGGTGAGAGAGGTACCCACACCTAGACAACTGGCGTGATGACAATTGAAGTCACCACATAAGAGGAAGAGAGAGTTTGGATGAGAAGATAGAAGATGGTCCATGTTTTCGGATAGTGAGGTGTAGATGGAGTCATCACTGTTCGGTGGACGGTACAGTACACATATAAACATGAGGTGGGAGTGGAGGGGAAGCCGAAGCCAGAGGTATTCCTGGGGGTGTGGGGGAGTGAGAGCAGTGCATGGAGAGTGAGGAATAGAGTCTTTGATGAAGAGAGCAACACCTCCACCAGGACGAGGCTCAGGTCTGTCATACCGTAAGAGGGAGTAACCAGGGAGAGATACTTGGGAGTCAGACACGTCTTGGGAGAGGAAAGTTTCTGATAGGCAGATAATGTCTGGTTTGTCACTGGCAACCTGTATGGAAAGATCTGAAAGGTTTGAGCAAAGGCACCAGATATTTGAGGTCCACACTTTTAATGAAGAGGTAGGGGAGGAGGCTTTGGGTGCAGGAGGTGGAGGGGGAGGGGGAGGGTAGGACAAGGGACGATGGGGGGGAGGTAAGGAGGGTTGCTGAAAGAGTGTGGGGTATTGCAGAATAGCGAAGGGAGGGGGCCGAATGAGGAGGAGAAAAGGCTCTGTGGTGCTGGGGGAGAGGGGGGACAAGAGACAAGGAAGAAGGCAGTTGAGGATTTGAGGAGGTGGAGTGAAGAGATGGAGGTGAGAGGGCAGTGGAGGGAGGCAGGTTGGTGGATGAGAGGGGGGGGAAACTTAGACAAGGAAGAGTGAGGGGGATGAAAGGTGGGAGAATGGTGAGGGGGGAATTTTTGAGAGAGGTGAGAGGGAGGCTTGGAGGGAGAAGAGTGGGATGGTTGCTTTGAGAGTGAGAGTGAGGGGTGAGGGGGGTGAGTTGGCACTGAAGTTGGAAAAAAAGAATGTTTGATGGAAAGCGAGCATCCATGGCAAACTGTGGTTTTTAAAAGTTTTAGGTCAGAGATGCGATTTAACACAATTCTTGATGGATGCAATGAAGGCGAATTCAGAGCATGGAGAGAAGAAGCACTGTAATAGTTGGATTTTTTAGGCAAGGAATGAAGGAAAGGTCGAAATGAGAGCAGTCTGTTAAAATAGCAGAAGAGTAGTGCATTTTGAAACAGTAAAGAGTACCACATGTGTGAGAGAGGAAGATGAAGCATTATAAGATCGTTTTTGTTGTTAATATTTATGTATGAGAGAGTTCAACAGATTAGGTCATGGAAGTGTCAAAAAAAATCGAGGAAGAAGACGAGGAGGAAGTTAAGAGGAAGAAGAAGAAGAACAGAATCGGGAGAAGGTGAGCATGTTGTTGTTGTATGGTATATATATATTTTTTATTTTATTTTATTTTTTTTGAGATAAGAAAGAGATTAGTTGGGAGAATGGGGAATGTTTGGAAAGTGGGGAGGATGAAAATTGAAGGCAATGGGGAGGTTAGAAATTGAAGGTAATGGGGAGAAAAAACAAACAAACAAACAAAAAAACGATCGAACACCGAGTGGAACCGGTAGGCCTCAAGCCTAGGCCTAGGCCTCAAACACCAGGTAAGAACGTCGACAAAAATACTCACAAAATAGCATGATTTTTGAAACAAAACCGAACTAGGAACACACAGTAACATGTAGGTGAGAAAATTAAACAGTTAAAACGGGACAAATAACAACCGGAACTTAACTTTGAGAACGTCAGCAGGGAGCCCCGAAGGAGACCTCTCGCTGCTCCAAAACCGGAACCGGAAGTCCTGTGGCCACGATGCACCTGTGGGATTCTCTTGTTGAAACGTTGTATTCATCGAGCTTGCGAGTGAAGACTCGCCAAAACGACGTGAGTTGATTGTTGTTTAGTCCGTAGCCCCCGAAAGTCGGGGGGGGGGGTCATGACATTATAGATATGTGGTTTGTGTCATAAGATCATTCATATGAAACCAGTTCTCCACACTCATACCAAGAACAAAAAAAGTAGTGGCGGCGAAGGTATGTGCTCTATGAGTGCCCGTTCTCGTTTGTTTGTTTGTCTGTTTGTTTGTTTGTTTGTTTTGTATCCAGGATATGTCAAAAAGTTGTGAACGGATCCGGATGAAATTTTGTGGACAGGTTCGGCATATGACAAGGACGAACTGATTAGATTTTAGTGAACATCCAGATGTGGATCCGACTACTATAATTTTTCAAGTGATTCTTCACCATTCATTGAGAGATATGGCCAAAAATGATATATAGCACGATATCTCAAAAAGTTGTGGACGGATCTGGATGAAACTTGGTGGACATGTTGGTGGTATGAGAAGGAAGAGTTGATTTAATTTTGGTGACAATCCAAGTCCGGATCCGGATCTGAATTTTTTTTTTCAGTGATTCTTCACCATTTTGAGATAGCACTAAACTTATATAAAGCACGATATTTCAAAAAGTAGTGGACGGATTCGGACGAAACTTGGTAGACAGGTTCGGTGTGTGACAAGGAAGAAATTTGATTTTGGTGAAGATCCGAATCCGGATCTGGATACGAGAATTATTTAATTTTTTAAGTGATTCTTCACCATTGAGAGATGGGGCCAAAACGATATTGTACTGCATGGCATTATATTTCAAAAAATGTATTGGGCCGATATATTCTCGTGGATCAGGCATTACGTGGCGTTAGTATGCGCCATATCGAGTGCCCTTCGAGTTATGATTAGCATTTCCCCCAATTCCACTACTATGCAAGTTCATGCCATTTTCTGTGCTTGAGACCATCAGCCCCAAAGACCCCAAACCGCATCAGACCAATAAAATATCTGCTTTGCTTCCCACGGCGTTTAGCGAACATTTGTCAACTTCCAGTTGAAAAGCATTATCGTTCAAATTCTTATGGCATAGACCGACGCAGTAGCCATGACAGTCGAAAAATCATCATATTTGAGAGGTAGTTTGTTTCACATCAATGCTCTTTTTAAGAGGCGACCGTCGTTCAGCTTATACTACACTCGGTTGCTTATAATCTCGAAGTTGTTATGTTTTCTCTAAAGCTGATGTGGATTTTGTTCCTATCATAGGTGTTGCTGATGTTTCGCAAACAATCAAATCATTATTGAATACATCTGAAACTTCTCTCAGACATCTACTGCGCTTGATGTGTGGATTTCATGAACACAAACTTCAACAGCAGCAACTCCCTGCAAAGCTCAGAGAAATCATCAGTACAATGGCACAGTCAGATCCAAACAAACAGAGCAATTCACAGCAATAGCTTGCTTTCATTGCTTGCACAAACACCCAGCACTTTCTCAGCTTCTCTCCAGCATCTGTTAGTCTCCATTAGCAAAACTCTCTGCCAAATGAGCTTCTGCCTTTTAGAGCTCTCCTGCAGAAAGCATTCTCGATAATATTGTGTTGGAATCCTGGATGACAATAGCCTTCAGGAAATCCCAATGATCGATTGCAATGGCGGCATTTCTCACTCCTGATGATTTGACATTACTTGCCCTTTTCGTACCGCAAAGTCAAACCGTGCCGACTGCCAAGCGATGCTGAATCCATCTGTTCCCTTAAGCGTCATAATTATTGTTTACATGCCACGATGCACCTGTGGGATTCATTGCCACGTGGGACGTCCAAAGACACAGTTTGTCTTCTGCTTTATCATTTGATGAGAAATGTACATTGCTATGTGGGACTTTGTCGTTTGCTTTTCCCCTTTCACATCTTGCAACACTTCGTACACTCTCCCTGCTGCTCAATAGTAGAGCAAGGTCGCTACTCAAAACTCGCATACAGAGTCCTCGCCAATTCCCCACAATCAACGAACCCTCGCTTATACTCGGACTTCACAATGCAGAGTCCCTAGGGGTTCATCCTGTGTGTGCTTCCACCGATTTATCCCTCTGGCCTACTCATATCAGAGGTTTGCAATCCAACTTCATAGATCTGTCCAACCTGGCTGCTGGGGCTAACTCAGATATTGTACGTCTCATGGAAACATTGTCCCGGACTCTTCTGTGTGTCTCCCTGGTTATTGTCTACTCTACTCTGACAGATCTGATCCCTGCGCTGGTAGTGGCGTTGCTGTGTATGTTAATTTCTTCTTTGCCCACAACCCTTGCCCCTTACCGGTCACCCCAGCCCGATGGACGACATGTATTTGTGTGGTCCACCATCCCTCCCAAGTCTGATGAGTCCATATAGAAGTCTCTCTCTCTCTCTCTCTCTCTCTCTCTCTCTCTCTCTCTCTCTCTCTCTATGTCTCTCTCTCTCTCTCTCTCTCTCTCTCTGCAAACTTTAACAATATGCTCTCTGCTTACCCTTTGTTGGCCCTTCCTAACCGGTGGAGACTTTAATTGACACCACGCCAGCTGGCTTGATGTTCGGTTCACATACTCCATTAAATGACCAAGCAGATAAGTCATTCTTGGAAATGACTGGACTTAGTGTGTTGCTTTTTCACATATCTCTCCAAATGGTGACAATTCGTTACTTGACCTTCTCATGTCAAACTTTTCCTCAAACTTGTCCTGCTCCTCCTCAGCTACACGCGGCTCTTTTGCCCACGTGTCGGTAATGGTGGTCATCTCTTTGGAAGTTATTTGAGAATAGCCAAGGTGCAGACTTTTGTGGTAATTTGACAACACTGATTGGTCTAGCAGAAAATGCGTTCTTTCCAGTGAAGACTCATTCATCATCATGATCATCATCATCATCATCATCATCATCATCATCATGATCATCATCATCATCATCATCATCATCATCATCATCCCGTGGTGGTGTTGCCGAAGCAGTTACGAGGCGACAATCCCGGTTGTGTTACCACTCCAACTCAAGAAGCCAAGGCAGGAATTTTTATTTTGTTCATGGTGCCAGCGATAGCTTGCCTACTCTTCACGAAGGACACCGTGAGATTTTAATGTCCACCAATGAATGCTGGCAGACAGGACGCCCAATTTAATGTACATCTGAGTGACAACAAACACATTGATGAATCACCCTGCCTGTGAAACACCGGGATGACAGTTTATAGCTGGGCCAGGATTCGAACCCAGGCTAGACAGCTAAGAGGTGATTGTGCGTACCACTAGACTTTTCTAGCAGCCATACCCTGCCTGTGAAACGCTGGGACGAGAGTTTAGAGGTGGGTTGTGATTGAAACCCAGGGAAGACAGCTTAGAGGCGAGGCCATCCCGCCAGCCGACCACCCCATTGACTTCTGATATTAATTGATCCTGAAAGTTCTTCCACAATGAACTAATTTCTCTTCTTCATAAGTTCATTCCATCTCACATTCAACTTTTCTCGCTATCATCTGGACCTTGGTAGACTGATGAGTGTGGTGAGACCATCATAATAAAACAACTCACATTCTGCTCCTGAAAGGTAATCTCGACTGAAGACAACCTGCCGTCTCTCTACACAGTGCGGAACCATTGTGCATCTGCTCGACAAAGAGCCAGGGCCCAACATCGGCTCACCTGGAATCAAAATTCTCCAACCTCCCACCATCCTTCAAAGCCTGGTGGGAGCTGATCAGGTCTGTAACCCCTTCCTTTCCTGCCCTCCCAAAGGACAGTGACATGCGAGATACTGCTCAAGCAAAATCAGAGCTCTTGAACTCTGTCTTCACTCAAAAGGCAAAGGTGCCAAATTCCTCCCTTCCTATCCCCACCTTTTCATACATAGTCGAGGCTCGTGGAAGAGCTAGTGCAATGAACGGATGAGGACGTAATGGGATGCAAAAGGAACAGCAGAGAGAAGGGAGAAACACCAACAGCAGAGTAGAGGACCAAGACAGAGGGAGGCTTGGGCAAGCAAAGGGTGTTGGGGAGGAATGGGGGCAGGAGAGGATGCATGGGGGTGGATAAGATGGATTCGAAGGAAACTGCAAGGAACGAAAACTGGAAATTTGGAAGGAGGAGGGATTAGAGTGGGGATGGGGGTTAACGTAGAACGAGGGTAGAAAGCATGGTTTTGGATTGGGGATGATCTGAGATGGTGGTGAACAGCTGTCTTAAAGACCTGGAGGGAAGAATGAGATAGAAGAGGATGTGGAAGTTGATGCCACAGGTGGGGAAAATAGGAACAAAGTGGAGGTGAGCAGTCATCCTGGATTCTCCAATTACAGAATATTCCCCCCCCCCCCCTGACAGCATGTGGACGTCTGCCCCACCAATGTAGTTATGTTTCTGACAAAGCTTGACACCTCTTCCAAAACCAGTCCTGATCCCCTTCCTTTTTTTAACCCTTAAGGGCCATCTTACTATGACATTAAGTAACGGAAGGAGTAAGTGAGAAAAGTTGGGAAAGAGATTATGGGAGTGAAGAAATGAAAGGGTAGGAACGGGAGGGAATAGAAGGGGAATTGATGTAGGAGTTGGAGAGATGAGAGTACTGAGAATGGACAAATAATGAGATGTATGGGGAGGAGGAAGAGGATGAAAGTCGCCATTTTTTTTGCTTAAGTGACATGTCATCACAATGACCCCTCGTGAGAACTATTTCAAGCAAAATACGTTATCCAACATGAAAACAAGTGCATTTAACACTGCAATCTTCACTGTTAATTAAACTTTTATGATAAAGGAAGTAGTTTTGCATAATAAGAGCTGTCTCGGTGGAACCCCACCTCCACCACCCCCACCCCTCCCCCACCCAAAGGGTATGTAATTGCTTTGGTAATTATATTATTATATAAGGTCACATTAACATAGAAACCATCCACAGATGGCTGTTTTGCCCTCGAGGGACAGGACACACAAGGACTTATGTGTGTTCATGGAATGTGCACAATAAATTATGGGATAACGTCATCATTGTTAGTGTGATGGATATCAAGAAATGAATCGAATGAATTGCATTAATAAATTGAGAGCATCTTCTTATTCAAGTATTGCCTTGTGCAAAGCGACTCGTGTGCACCGACACGCATCGAATGCCATTTTCAGCTGGATGGCATGGAGTGTGTTTAGTGTCAAATGATAACAAGACTTGCATGTCCACATCAACCCACCCACTGCAAGCGCTTTTGGGGGGGGGGGGGAAACAAATAAATAATGATCACATGACATCGTTTTGAGTTGGCACCACCAACATCATGGGTTCATCTGAAAGTGTTCCATTGCTCCAAGAGCAGTCATCACTCCATGATAAACCGATTGCGATGTCATTCTTTTCTGTTTCTTATTTGACAGTTCACTGTTTAATGCTACAGCTACAGGTGTCAGGGTTAGTTAAGATGTAGCAGCATACTGATCACCTCTGATCTATAAACTCGTGAAGCGTTCACGATGTAGTTATGGCTTTTAGGTGACCTGATTCCCCTCAAGGGGCACCCTTGACCAAGTCGTAAAGAATAAGAGGACGAGGAAGCTGAGTTTTTCGTTATAAGTACCATCAGTTGTCCCACCTTTTTGGTGGGGAGAGTGCAGGTGTTATTTCATCACTATGTGTAGACAGATAAAATAAGTTGAACATGGCAGGTACAACATCCTGATCAGGCATGAAACAAGGTCTTCGGGTTCTTCAGTGTTTAAGGGTTCTTCAGGCTCTTAAGTTTCTTAAGGCTCTTCGGGGTTTTAGGGGTTTTAGGGGTCTTAAAGCTGGTCTTATGTTTTAGAGAGTTTTAGTCTTAAAGTGGCTTAGAGGTCGAAAGAGTCTAAAAGGGATTAAGTTAATCACTTTTGTAAAATAAGCTACATTAGTAGTCACAAAGATCCACATTCAAAACTCACCGCACAACTGCCATATGGCTCAGGTCCCATATTTCAATCATCTAAGTGGTCTTCATGAAAGAGTCTTCAGTCAACATGTGGCCTGTGATAAGTATCCTTTCAAGTGAACACGAGGCGATGATGAAAACGATGTTCAGTCTCACTATCTGCACATCGACGGTGGTCCCTCTCCCTTGGGGGGGAAACCGTCTCTAATTGGGAGGAAAGTACATTGAGGTCAATTAATGTCCTTGTCTTGCACATAATTTATTTACAAGCTCCGACATGAACCTTCGATGTATTTAAAAACATGGCTTAGCAAAGTTTTGTTCATTATTTAAGAAATTTTAGCGATCAGACCAGCATGATGTACAAAGTTCCATTTCCCATGAGACTTTCCGCATCATCATGGCCTTGCTGTGGTTCTTTGAGGCTCTCCTCCCGAGGGCATGCGAGAGGGTGATTTTGAGCATGCAATAAACGTCTCTTTAAAAATCTCAGGAATACGAGTGGTTTCTTCATTAACATTAACTCCGTTTGTTCCCTCTGCCATCGACGGTGAAGGAGGTTAAGTTTTCACCCCTTTCTGTCTGTCTGTCTGTCTGTCTCTGCACAGGATATCTCAAAAAGTTGTGGACGGATCCGGATTAAATTTTGTGGAGAGGTTGGGTGTGTGATAAGGACGAACTGATTACATTTTGGTGAAGATCTGGATCCGGATCAGACTACTAGAATTTTTTCAGTGATTCTTCACTATTGAGAGATAGGGCCAAAAACTATATATAAAACACGATATCTCAAAAAGTTGTGGACAGATTCGGACGAAACTTGGTGGACAGGTTGGGTGGGTGTGTTGCAAGGACGAATCGATTCGATTTGGGGGAGGATCCGAATCTGGATCTGGATACGAGAATCATTTAATTTTTTTAAGTGAATCTTCTCCATTGAGAGAGAGGGCCAAAAACGATGTAGTCCTGGATAGCATGATATTTGAAAAATATATTGGGCCCGATATGTTCTCGTGGATCAGACATTACGTGGTGGACGTATGTCATGTCAGGTATGGGAGCATGCACCAGAGCAGCGCGTCGCTGCATCCACTTTCCACGGGGTACTCCAGGAGCCTCTGTCTGGCCATCCTCCAGGCAGATTCCTGGCCCATCCCCATCACCTTGAGATGCCGATCAACCTTCTGCAACCACGAGGAATATGGTCGGCCCGTTGGCCTCCTCCACTCATAAAACTCCCTCGCTGAGAGAATCTGTTGACCAGGATCAGTGTCAGGAAAACGAGCCACATGTTCATACAGCCGCAGCTGATGCTCACAGACTATTCAGGTAACAAATCTCATCCGAGTCTCTCTCAGCAACCGCTCGTTGGACACAAAGTCCGACCAGCGATAGCCAAGGATTCTCCGAAGAAACCTGGTACCAAAGGAATTAAGTCTCCGTCTCAGATCCTTGGTCAGACTCCAAGTCTCACATCCATAAAGCAAGAATGGAAGCACCAATGACCTGCAGACTCGGACTTTCATCCTCCCGCACAGGTACCGGCAGCACCACATCCCATGATCCAGTGAATCCTTCACTCCCCAGGCCCAACCCAGACGTCGATTGACCTCTGAATCACCGCCAGCAGAGACATGAATATCACTGCCGAGGTAAGTGAATATCTCCACGACCTCAACCTCCTCACCACAAACAGGCACATTCGGGAGGTATGTGCTCTCCCGAATGCCCTTCTAGTTTGTCTTGCGATCTTGAGAGTGACGATTTGTGTCGAGAGAGAGAGAAGAGAGAGAAGAGAGAGAAGAGAGAGAAGAGAGAGAAGAGAGAGAAGAGAGGGAGAGAAGAGAGGGAGAGAAGAGAGGGAGAGAAGAGAAGGAGAGAAGAGAAGGAGAGAAGAGAAGGAGAGAAGAGAAGGAGAGAAGAGAAGGAGAGGGAGAGAGAGAGAGAGAGAGAGAGAGAGAGAGAGAGAGAGAGAGAGAGAGAGAGAGAGAGAGAGAGAGAGAGAGAGAGAGAAGAGAGAGAGAGAGAGAGAGAGAGAGAGAGAGAGAGAGAGAGAGAGAGAGAGAGAGAGAGAGAGAAGGAGAGAGAGAGAGAGAGAGAGAGAGAGAGAGAGAGAGAGAGAGAGAAGGAGAGAGAGAGAGAGAGAGAGAGAGAGAGAGAGAGAGAGAGAGAGAGAGAGAGAGAGAGAGAGAGAGAGAGAGAGAGAGAGAGAGAGAGAGAGAGAGAGAGAGAGAGAGAGAGAGAGAGAGAGGAATTTGGGTCTGTTTCTTTGGCTGTCTCTGTGTCTCTCTGTCTGTACTGACGTAGGCCACGAATGCCACCTAGTGGTAGCCAGCATTACACGTTGTCTTTTTTCAACCAGCACCTCCATAAAATAGGTGTATTAAAAACGTGAGTGCATCTATAAAGTACGGACTATAAAAAGGTCAACGTCAGTGAAATAGGTCTGTCTATAAAATTGATACGATCGGAACATGAATCTATAGAATAAAGCCAAAAATGTTTGTTTGCCCGCTGTATGAGCATAAACCTTCGTCATCAAGGTATCGTCTACACACCACACAAACTCACCATAAAATATCCACACAAAACTCGGGAGAGTGCAAAACCTCTGCCGCCAATACTGCTGGGTCACTCAAGTAAACCTTATATCTTATTCATTAAATATGTCTACAGTGCTGAGTTATAGATGTTATCTCCAACATTTTTTTTTGGGGGGGGGGGTTGGAAATCACTTAAAACATGTAAAAATGCAAAAAAAAAAAAATCGAAATTTTGTTGAAAAAAAAAGTTGCAAAAATTTTTTTCTAACAATTTTTTTTGGGGGGGTTGGAAATCACTTAAAACATGTAGAAATGCAAAAAAAAAATCTTTTTTTTGGGGGGGTAACAATTTTTTTTGGGCGGGGTGTTGGAAATCACTAAAAACGTGTAAAAATGCAAAAAAAAAATTTTTTCTCAAACTTTTTTTTGGGGGCGGGGTTGGAAATCACTTAAAATATGTAGAAATGCAAAAAAAAATTTTTTTTCTCTAACAATTTTTTTTGGGGGGTAACAATTTTTTGGGTGGGGGGGTTGGAAATCACTTAAAACATGTGGAAGTGCAAAAAAATTTTTTTCTCTATTTTTGGGGGGTAACAATTTTTTTTGGGGGGGTTGGAAATCACTTAAAACGTAGAAATGCAAAAAAAAAAAATTCCTCTATTTTTTGGGGGGGAAGGGGGTAAAAAAAAATTGGGGGGGGGGGGGTTGGAAATCACTGAAAACATGAACAAATGCAAAAAAAAAAAATGTTTTATCTAACAATTTTTTGGGGGGGGGGGGCCCAAGTCCAAAATTTAATGGCATGATCCTTGGACCGTACCTAACCCCCCCCCCCCACCAAGTTTCGTCAAAATCCGTCGAGGAGTTTTTCCGTAATACTGTTCACAAACAAACAAACAAACAAACAGAAAGGGGTGAAAACAGTCACCTCCATCCATCTTCGAAGATGGCGGAGGTTAACAAGCCCGGGTGAGTGGTGAGGGCCTGCAATCTCTGATTGCTCCTTCTGGTTGATCCTGCGAGTGGTTGAAGAGTAACACTGGTCACTTGGTGGTTGTTTGTAAGTTTCAACAAACTTTGTTCTCTTGAAAATTGATGGTTAAATTTTAACCATAATTGTTTTTGACTCTTAACTAGGTCTCTTTTTGCTTGTCTTGAAGTTCTCACTACAACAGTCTTTGGTCAGGTCTCCTGCAGGTTGTCCATCACCTCCTCAACACCAGTTCACCATTTCCATGCGATGTTAAATTAGCATTTCCTTCGTTAGCATGGTACCGGCATGCCCCACTTTTAAAGTTACAAACACACAAGCAGCTTGATACTGAAAATGGATGTAAGAAGAAACATGTAGTCGTTGTGAACCTTTTAAAAGTAGATTCCACGTTACGTTTTTGTATTATGTCGATATAGTAATTTGTCATCATGGAATATAGCAGCATCAACACATATTTGGGATTTAAAAAGGACGTGATGGAAATGAAAATAATTAAAGAAACTTTCCCTACCCTGGCTAAAGGACCAATGACATATCATTTCGAATCACATATCATACCAAACCGTCTGCATCTATCTATAATTACAGCAATGTGTGTGTGTGTGTGTGTGTGTCTGTAACCGCTGTTTCTCGACAACCACTGGTCCGATCTGATTGAAACTTGCCAGATATATTGCTGGGGTCCTGAGGATGTGCCTTTTCAAGGTTTGATATTAATCGGACAAGTGCTTGCCAAGTTATGGCCTTTTATTTACCAAACCAATGACAAGACACGTTGCTGCGTAGGCGTGGCCGATGGGGAAAGGGCGCCATTTAGTTACCGTGGCGTAGGAGTGGCAATGGTCAATGGCAGCGAATGTCATGGCAAGCAAAGACAGGAAGGTAAACTTGATTTTAATTTGGATTTTAATTAACTCTGTGTGTGGAAGTATCATGGCAGTTGTTACTTCAATGCAAGCGATAATTCGTGGAATGCATGTGAACATTCCGTACGGGCACGCACCACTTCCGGATAGTGATGACTTAATGTATTCTAATAATTTCTCGACTTCTTATGCGCATTTATAGATAAACACAATGCCCCAATCCAGTCGTCGTTTACGAGAGTGAAGGAACGGCCTGTGTGGTTGTTTGAAAGTTTTTTTTTTTGGTTTGCACATACGGCGACGCACGTACGGGCACGTACTAGTATTTCAAAATCTATGAGAAATAAACAGTTAGTGGATCATTACTGTCATTCCATGTCCACCTGTATTACATCGATGCACCTCCGCCCAGTAATCACCACCACTCAGTTGCATCATCGTGCGGCAGATCAATGTTCGAGAAGCCAATGATGTCAATTGCTTCTCCTTCTTCTTAGTCTTCCTCTTCTTCTACTCCTTTGTCTGTATCTTCTGAATTTCTCCTGCATGAAAGCATTCATCAAGGAAAACACAATTTATGATTTGTTTACGCGAGTGTCATTACGTAAAGCACAATCCACTAAATGTTTGTCAGTTCCAATTGAGAGGCGTATTCTTCTTTCATCTCATTTCATTTTGTGTACTCAAGCATCATATTAAAATTCGGCAATTCTATGTACGCATGTATGTATGCATGTATGTAAGTACAGGTAGTGGACAAAACCCTGGGTAAATGAGGGACACCAAGCAACGCTTCCACACAGGTGTGGCCCATGTTTTAATTAAGCAAATAACATCCCAGCATGCTTAGGGTCATGTGTAAAAATTATGGCTGGCATGGCTGCAAGAGGACCCCCCGCCCCCCCCCCCCACGAATGCTACCATCCACAGAGCACATGTGGTCACCCAATGGTTTGATGAACATGTCACTAATGTTATCCATATGTCAAGGCCTTCTCAGTCACCAGATCTGAACCCAATCGAGAATTGATGGGATATCCTGGAATGACACCTGAGACATCGTTTTCCACCTCCTTCAAACAGGTGTGAGTTGATCGACTTTCTCATGGGAGAATGATGCCGCATCCCTCCTGCAGAATTATAGACGCTGGTGGATTCTATGTGATGGCGCATACAGGCCGGACTGGCCGCACGTGGTGGCCCAACACCCTATGAAGTTACTTTCCAATGGTATTTCCATTTTGTTGTCCACCACCTGTACCTTAGTCTACCTTATATGCTTTTATACCAACAAAAATCCAGTCAAATTTGAACCACCCTCGTTGATCATTTAAGGCATAGAGGTTTTGCGAACAAAATGGGAAAGACATGGAAAAGAAGAAGAAAAAAAAAAAAGAGATGAAAATTATTCTATCTAAAGTTGTGCCTGACATTTTGGCCTCAAGATTGCCTTAATCACGAGGGGAAGGTCAGGCTAATTGCCATTTAACCATGACCTTTTTACTACTTTGGCACTTGGGTATTTCATGTGAGGTGTTTGAAAAGTTCGACAAATGACGTACTCAATACTAACTAACTTTAGTAGCATGTCAAAAATAGAATAACAAGGCATATACAGATAGATATATAATAAAACACACATTTATGTATCCTCTTACAAATTACAACATATACTTGTCTTTTGAAAAATATTTAAGAAACCTTTTCTTGTTTTGGACGATTGTAAGTTTATAGCTTGGTCAGGATTCAAACCCAGGCTAGACAGCTCAGAGAACATTTTGTACACCCTATGTATCAAATATTGTGCCTGTTTTGATCAATTATTAGGTCACCTGGACTTTAGTCAGGTAAGCTTATTGGATTGAGCAGTGAGTGTTTGTAGGTCAATCAGTCAGTCTATAAACACTTCAGTCATCATCACTTGAACCAAACCCAGAATTTTGATGAAACTTGGTCATAAAGCTTCATATCTAATGCCTATTGAAGGTGTATTGACCGAGATCCAAAATCTGCGCTCATTAAGGGGGTCTCCCCCTTTCCCCCCCAAATATGTATTTATATGATCACATCTATGGCTGATTGGGGGGGGGGGTGGGCTTGAACCCCCTGAATCCCCATTCCATTGTGTCAATGAGTATAACTGACTGTGTCAGCAATAGCTCACCTACTCTTTGCAAAGGACACCATGACGCGTGGGATCTTTAACGTACACCAACTAATGCCAATAGACATACATCTGTTTAATATCCATCTGAGAGACAGCACACGCAATGATGAATCACCCTGCCTGTGAAACACCAGGATGGCAGTTTATAGCTTGGTGGGGATTCAAACCCAGGCTAGACAGCTCAGAGGCGAATATGCATACCTCTAAGCCACATCCTGCCAGCCCTTGAATAGTCATAGTAAATATTTATTGTAAAATGGCATCCCGTGAAGGGGGTGGGGGTGGTGTAAGGGAGGAGATTTCACTTCACTGCCAACTTCCCTGAACGGGTATGCCCTGCCAACGACGACGCAATATGGCGTCGCCAACACCCAGTATATACCGGGAAGCTACGTCAATTCCTCCAAGATCATGACAGTTTGCCTGATGGTGTCGGGTCATTATCTGTCTGTACATCTGTCCATAATTTGTATAACAGTTCGTTCATGAGCAGCTAAGACCATGAAAATAATGTGTCGAGCCAGGGTTAGTCTGGCATCGTTACTTTATACCTGGGTACCTCACTTAATGTTACATACATTCAATAGTTTAGAGAAACTTAGACTTGAAATAGGACTTGGATGAGAGAACTGATCATAACTCAGATTCAAACTCGGTTTCAAAAAAACCTCAAGATCTGGCCTCAAAATTGGACAGGTAAGGTCAGGTCAGGTCTAGAAACATGCGCCAGAGCAGCGCGTCGCTGCGAAAATTGGACAAACATTAATTATCTCACAACTCTCACTTGAAAATTGAAATCTTTGTTCTTGCTCGGACACCACTTATTGGGATAGGACTATGTAATCATTGCATATGGCATCTAAAGAGTTTCACCCGAGTTTTTCCCCGTTTGTGAAATATCAAGACGAGTTGTCATCACTGAATGAATGTGTTCAATATCTATATACCGACCTATGGACATAACAACTGCTGGCATAAAAACACAGCAGCGAATGGTGTCAATGGTCTCATGGCACCGGAAACTCGTGTGCACACTGAACGTGGAGACCCGTAGGAGGTGATGGAGAAGCGCCTTCCACAGGTCTCACTTGGCACCGGCTCCAGTAAGGGGTTAAGCCTCATGGTGCGTCGTGACACGGGGCTATCCCAGCCTGTATAACTGGGATGGGCATTGGGTGGGCGAGGTACAGGGAAAGGCGGTACGGTCGGATATTTGGGGTGGGGGTGAGGGGGGGAGGTGGGAGTGGATGGTTGTTTGTGGGAATGATTGGGTGGATGGGGGGAGGTCGTGGGATACCCCAAATAGGCACAAGCCATGCCGTAAATCTGCTGCTGACTTTACGAGGATATCGCTGTTCAGGGAACGGGAGAATCAAGCAGCGGCTGCAGGGAGGGTGGGAATAGAAAGCAAAGAGAGGAGGGATTAAAACCCGAATCCATGTGGACCGTTCGATCATTCTCGCCTTACCAAAACGAATCTACATCCTTTCCACGAAACAGCAATCTTCACATACACAGTGCTCAACCTTGCAGCGAATGTGGACATTTTTAATTGGGCCTTCATACCCTTATATCGAAAAAAAAAGAAAAGGTGTGTGTGTGTGTGTGAGTGAGAGAGTGAGAGAGTGAGAGAGTGAGAGAGTGAGAGAGTGAGAGAGTGAGAGAGTGAGAGAGTGAGAGAGTGAGAGAGTGAGAGAGTGAGAGAGTGAGAGAGTGAGAGAGTGAGAGAGTGAGAGAGAGTGACAGAGTGAGAGAGAGAGAGAGAGTGACAGAGTGAGTGAGTGAGAGAGAGAGAGTGAGTGAGAGAGAGAGAGAGAGTGAGAGAGAGAGTGTGAGAGTGTGTGAGTGAGAGAGAGAGAGTGAGTGAGAGAGAGAGTGTGAGAGAGAGTGTGAGAGAGAGAGAGAGAGAGAGAGAGACTGGACTACAAGCCAAGATTATCAAAAAATTATCTGTGGCTTGATTGATGTCACAGTATGAGGACTTTTTGAGGAGAGAGAGAGATAAAATGTGTAATGTTTATACAGCATTGGCCTCCTCCTGTGTCAAAGTTCCTTGGCCTTGAGGAAAGGTATTTTTATGATGATTGATGTTCTATGGTCATTGGTGAATATTCATGTCACCATGTTCCTTATTTTGAATTCATTTATTTTTAACAGTCTGCATATATAGGCTCATGACGGAGCTTATACATGTAGATCATGTGCAAGACATCGACATTCATAGACACCATTAGTGTACTTCCTCTGGTATCACAGGAACATGGACAAACACGTATGATGAATGGGAGTTGGACCTGGGTTCAACTACACCATGAGCCATGAGGGGTGCAGATTAGGGACACTACATCAGGCAAACCCACTTTTCCGTTGGTCAAGGTTTTGGCAGGGTCTTCAATATCCACGGGTTGATCTAGCTGTGTTTGATAGCGAGAGCTATCCTCAGTAATCAGTCGGTGAGTATGGAATCAGTTAGTTGATGCAGTGTGCCATACAGGGCACGAACACTCTCCTCGGTGGGACCCTCGGTGACAAAACCTAAGCGGTGTTGCATCACCTCATGTAGACCTTGCGTGGGTGCGGCGATCCTTCTGCTGCGCACAGCACGGAAACGGACCGTTCGCTTGCATTTTCCCTGAGCACAGTTGTGCTGCATTCCAGCGTGTGGGCGTTCGATAGTTGACAAAAGACTGGTCCGGTCGCCCACGCCACAAATGCCTTCCCACGCGCGTCCATGCCGTGAAATATCTTGTTGTCAGCCTTTTTTTTCAATTCAGCATCCTAACAAGCATCGGCATTTGCAGATGTTGAAAGCTGACGTAGGTAGGACCATGGAGAGCTTTGCTGAGGTCATCGACATGGTCCAGCGATATCTTCAGTGATCCAAATGGCAAACTGCAATGTATTAGGAGTCTTAGGACCTTTACCACAGGTTCAATCAATGACTCACTTGTATTCTAGCACTTGTTCCGAAACAAGGTGGCAGAACAGGGACCATCATCAATTTATTTTCTTCTCCTGTAGGTCAAAAGGCTCTGAAGCAAAATGTATGACTTTTTGATGCTTCATTCCATCAATATATATATATATATATATATATATATATATATATATATATATATATATATATATATATATATATATATATATATATATATATATATATATATATATATATATATATATATATATATATATATATATATATATTGTTGCGGGCCGGGGGTTCGGGTGAAAATACCACGAGGAAGGGGGAAGCTATCACTGTTCCCACCAGACTCCCCGGAATTGTAGGCCGTCACACACGGATAATTCCGTGACGCGACGGGTCGCTTAACCAACCGTGGACGCCAATAACTCAACCGCGTGAACTAGGATCCTCCCATCTATGGGTTAATCAGGTTACCTAATTAATCTTGTGGTTTAATTACCGGGGAACATGCCCTCGGTACGCCTTGTCCGAACCAATCACTCTACCGGACCGGATCACTTTACCGGATCGGATGCAGCCGAGTGACACTGCCAAGGACGTACCGGCTAAAAGGAACGGATCGTTGGGAATAAAGTCCCGGCTAAACTAGGATTCGGACCATGCTGGATCAATGGAAGAAAAGTCAAAAACGTGCAGGGAACATTACTAATAATATTAATTTATTTGCAAGCAGGCGAGGAATGATATGTGGCACAGTGAATACTTTCATTGTTGTGTGTAATGCAGGGATAGAAAGAAGCGTGTGGTGCGGCAATAAACAGGCAACTTACAAAAGGGGACACAGAGCAGACTTAATGTGAAAATAATAACAATAACAATAACGATGTTCTGCAGTCTTACTTCAGCAGACAGGCACCAGCACACACACACACACACACACACACACACACACACACACACACACACACACACACACACACACACACACACACACACACACACACACACACACACATACACCGATGAAGAGGAAGTTTAGAACCAGGAATTGGGCACTGTAAAGGAGGAGCTTGAGTCGAGAAGGGACGGAGTCCAGAGTGTGAGGATGGAGTAGTAGGCGGGACCAGATAGGTGGGTAGGGTCGACATTGTGTGGGCGGAGACGAGGAAGCGGAGTTCGGGCAGCAGGAGGCGGCTCATGGCGGTGTCTTCGAGGAAAGGCGAGAGAGAGGCGGAGAAACTCAAAAAGCAAGAGAGAGACAGAGGGACTTCTCCGACCTTTATAGGATTTGCAGCTTGGGGCGAGGGCCACCCTGAATCGTAGCGTCATTACCTGAATCGGCGCTCCGATTGGCCCCGACCCCTCATGTGGCCCAGTAGCTTGGGCTGGAAACCGCCTCATTCGTTTCCGGCAAGGCCATCTCAGACAGCGAACATATTTCGCTCCCACCCCACGACATGACACGAATCGCCCACACCGAAATTGGCTCGCGAATCATCCTGCAAAAACCCCCAGGCCATGCCCGAGCGACCGGTCGAGGGTCCCGCATGCCCGCTCGGGCGTTCGACCAGCATCAATTAAAGTGCTCGCTTCATGCGCGCCAACGTGGCCTGCACTGTACATTCCTCGGCTCGATCACAACTCCGCTGGCCGGAGAGAAGAGAAGACGTTCACCATCCGTGGAAATCCGCTGCTGCCAGCGAGGACCAAAGGTACATCGCCATGGATAAATCCATGCACGTTTCACGAACGACGTACGTGTATGCTTTCGAACACATTCCATACAGTGCGCGCGGTTCCGCCATTTTGCATGTGGCCCGCGTTTGCGTTCACACGACTCCGCTCGCGTCTGCGCAGGGCGAACACCAATATGTGTCGGATATTGCGGTTAAAAAGGAACAAGCCGCTTCTACTCGCACACTCGTATCCTGCCAAACATGGCGGGGAGTCATCTTTATCGGCCTCTGTACGCGTTTCGTGCAGCGTGGGCGTCGTGCTGGCCGTGTTTCCCGTGCCATGAAAAGCACTATTCGTGCATCCTCTTAAGAGGTATTTATTAACATGCCTTTTTAACGCAACCGGCAATTCTCCCCAGACCATCGGAAGCTCGAGTCGACAACCCCACACTGCAAAGCAAACATGACTCGCCGCACATGCTGGGTTTTGGGCTCTCCCGGGAACGAGGATCTCTGTGCAGCAGATCCCTCACAGCGGCGCTGCTCGGGCTGATCTCCACGAGGCACTCCCCCTCCCCCCCCCCTTTACAGCAAAGGCGCACGTGGCTGATTTACCTCAGGAATAATCAGAAAAGAAGAAGAGTAGGGATAAAATGAAGCAAAAAATGATTTTAGCAACCCTCGCTATTAGATCACCGCAACGCACTCCCTTGTTGTCCCGCTAAACAAAAGGAAAGGGACTATCTACACATATAAAAATGGAATAAATGTCTCGGGACACTATCTGTTGTATGCATGCAGTTCCGAGAACCGCAACAATATACACACACACACACACACACACACACACACACACACACACACACATATATATATATATATATATATATATATATATATATATATATATATATATATATATATATATATATATATATATATATATATATATATATCTGCATAATGTGCTCGCTTCATGCGCGCCAACGTGGCCCTCACTGTACATTCCTCGGCTCGATCACAGCTTCGCTATCTGCATATATATATATATATATATATATATATATATATATATATATATATATATATATATATATATATATATATGTATATATATATATATATATATATATATATATATATATATATATATATATATGTATATTGTTGCGGAAATGGCCCTTCGTGTGCTATTAAATATAGGATTAGCCCAGACCCCCCATTAAATGCCTGTTTAGCCAGGTTGTTTGGTAAATGGATGCTACATGTGTGTCGGGAGGTGTAGAATGCATGTTTATTGTTCGCACAGTGGTGGTGGACCGAGAGGTTCTTCTTCTTCCTTCCTCTCTCCGGACGAGGCTCCTCCCAGTCGGCTGAGGGGGAGTGGCCGAGAGAAGGAAGTGAAACTGAAGGGAGGAGCCAGTCAGCTTTGAGGCGAGCGAACGAAGGAAAGGCAGTGGTGGATCTGCAGGGAGAGAAACTGAACCTGAGGGTTGAGTCTGCCATCTGCCAAGGGAGTAACTGAGCCTGAGTGTCGAGTGGGGATTTCTGCTGTGTAGAAACGACTAGTGGGAGGCTGTTGCGAGGTGTATATAGCAGAACCAATCTGATTCGAGAGGACCTGGCTGCTGTGTGAGTCTGGAGTCGGTTTCGAGAGGAGGTCATCGACAGGTTCAACCTGCGTCTAACCACTGAGCCTCTTTCCCGACTCACGGCACGGCTTGACACGTTTGTCGATCCGCCTGCGGTGCCCAACACCTCGATTTGGCCTGATCTGGTGAACAGGCCAGGCCTGGACTTGTATGCTGGACCTTGTGAGAAACCAGCTGAAACCCACCATGAATCTGACGGACTTGTGCCGTTGACCTTACGTGGGGACAGCATGCGCGGAGGCTGCGTGCGCAAGCGGTGCCGGGAGAAGGAGGACGAGCGCCATTTTGCCACGCGGCGTGTTTGAGCTTGGGCGCTCAAGTCCGTAGACATCGGCTTGTCACGAGCCACCTTCGTGCTTTGACACTTTTCCTCTCGTCCATGAAGCATCATCAAGTACTCTGTGTCTTGTCTGCATGCTGTCCATGTCTTGTCTGCATGTTGTTTAAAGTTTATCTCGTTAGGGTCCCCTTCGAAACCCGTAATCCGTAGCTCCCTAGTTAAGAACGGGTTATAGATTAATTATAACATTGTCGTGAATGCTTTGCTTGTGTTGTGTTCCCCCGATGTGTCCCCAAAAAATCTGGCTGATTCGTATAAAGTTTCCTCTTTGAATTAATTTGTGCAGCGCCGAGGAACGATCCGCTCGATTTGGATATAAAAACCAAAATGGTTACAGACTGGCAGAATTCGCTCGGTCTCTGACAAAACCAGTCTGTAACCGGGGACTATTTCCCCAACTGGTAAGGTCCAGGGGTACGTTGGTATCGCGATTCAAGACGCGTGACCCAAGGCCTGTGCCGAACCAGCCGGCGTTATAACCCCGGAAACGGCGGTGGTTAGGGTGGCGCCGAATCTGCAACATTTGGTTACTTAACAACTGAGGGTTGCTTAATATATATATATATATATATATATATATATATATATATATATATATATATATATATTTATATATATATATATATATATATATATATTTATATATATTTATATATATATATATATATATATATATATATATATATTTATATATATATATATATATATATATATATATATATATATATATATATATATATATATATATTTATATATATATATATATATTTATATATATATATATATATATATATATATATATATATATATTTATATATATATATATATATATATATATATATATATATATATATCTATATATATATATATATATATATATATATATATATATATATATATATATATATATATATATATATATATATATATCTTTCTATCTATAATTCCAGAAATGTGTGTGTGTGTGTGAGTGTGTGTGTGACCGCTGTTTATCGATAACCACTGGTCCGATCTAATTGAAACTTGCCAGGTATATTGCTGGGGACCTGAGGATGTGCCTTTTCAAGGTTTGATATTAATCGGACAAGTGCTTCCCAAGTTATGGCCATTTATTTACCAACCAATGATAGGACACGTTACTGCGGCTATTTATTTACCAACCAATGACAGGACACGTTGCTGCATAGGCGTGGCTGATGGGGAAGAGAACTTCAGCCGCATTCGCCATTACGGGTTTTTTCTCTTCTCTTCTCTTTGTGTTTTTCCTTGCGAAAAGGCAAAATACGTTGGCGATATTTGAATAATTGGTCATTAAAACTAATAATTTATCAAAACGTTGGCAGATCCAGCAGCCTCCACATTCTTGCCCTGGACGAGGAAACAAAGAAGCGCCGTTTCCTCAGCAATGTTGTTTATGAAGAGGTGCTAATGAGATAAAGGTGTGTACATGGAGACAATTTTTATTATTATTTATTTATTGAAAAAAATTGTTCCGAAAATAATTTATCAAAAAAAGTGCATAATTTTTTTTGTTTCCAATTGTCAAAACGGTGTGGCCTTTGGAAGTGTTAAGGAATTCAGCTCTACTGAACATGCTTGCCAATGAAATACATCTCAATTTGGTGGTATGCTTTGCAAACAATTTTTTTTCAACTATTTTCAAACTAAACCAATTCGAACATGGAATACCTAATGACACTGTACTTTCAGGTCTCCTACAAATCCTACCCTGTCGCCTCACCATGGCGTAGGAGTGACAATGGTCAATGACGACGAATGTCATGGCTCGCAAAGACAGGGAGGTAAACTTGATTTTAATTTGGATTTAATTTTAACTTTGTGTGTGTAAGTATCACAGCAGTTGTTACTTCAATGAAAGCGATAATTCGTGGAATGATGTGAACATTCGTATGGGCAAGCACTACTTCTGGATAGTGATGACTTTCTGTATTCTAATAATTTCTCGATTTCTTATGCGCATTTATAGATAAACACAATGCCCCAATCCAGTCGTCGTTTACGAGAGCGAAGGAATGGCTGTGTAGTTGTTTGAAAGTTTTTTTTTTGTTTTTTTTTGCACGTACGGCCACACACGTACGGGCATGCGAGAGCAAAGGAACGGCCTGTGTGGTTGTTGTTTCTGGCACGCGCTTTGAAAGTTTTTTTTTTGTATGTACAGCCACGCATGTACAGCCACGCACGTATGGCCACGCACGTATGGCCACGCACGTACGGGCACACGAGAGTGAAGGAACGGCCTGTGTGGTTGTTTCTGGCAAGCGGTTTTAAAGTATATATATATATATATTTTTTTTTTTGCACGTACGGGCAAGCACATACAGGCATGTGAGAGCGAAGGAACGGCCTGTGTGGTTGTTGTTTCTGGCACGCGGTTTGAATTTTTTTTTTTTTTGATTTGCACGTACGGCCACGCACCTACGGGCATGCACTAGCATATATAATATGCATATATATATATATATATATATATATATATATATATATATATATATATATATATATATATATATATATATATATTGCCTTCAGGAAGTATTCACACCCCACCACACCCCTGACATTTGTCACATTTTGTTGTGTTACAGCTTCAATTTAAAATGGATTAAAATTATTTTTTGTCACCGATCTAAACAAAATACCCCATAATGACAAAGTGAAAACATGTGTTTAGATTTTTTTTTTTTTACAAATTATGAAGAATGGAAGAAATCTCCAAATCCAGACATGCGAAGCTGATACAGACATACCCAAGAAGACACGAAGCTGTAATCGCTGCCAAAGACACTTCTTCAAAGTATTGACTCAGAACGTTGAATACTTATTGACCCAAGACATTTGAGCTTTTCATTTTTAATTCATTCGTCAAAATTACTAAACATTTGCATTTTTCTTTGTGGTGGATACAGTGACCTCAACAATTTACATGAACATATTGGAAGGATTCGCCTTTCGACAGATTGAAGACCTGCAACCCGATACCATTTTTCAATCGTACAGCGCTCCCCCTCATTGAACCTTAGTTGGTCGAGCCGTCCTGAATGAAATCATTCCAGGTTGCTGGATTGGGTGACACGGACCAACCACCTGGCCCCCACGATAATCAGACATAAGATCTGTGGGGGTTTGTCGAAGATGTTGGCTGCAGCACCAAGGTGGCAAAACCTGCAAGATCTTCATTCTCGGATCACAGCTGCATGTGCACTAGTGGATGCAAACATGCCGAGCAGAACATGGCAAGAACTCCTGTACCTACCTTGATGCCCTGCGTGTGACAAACGGAACTCACATTGAAGTTTATTGATGGTGTGTACAAAATCTTCTGAGTTTCTGTATTATATAAACCAAAGGGTATTGTATCATTTGTGGTTCTAAATGTGTTAACAACCAAAGTTGTCCGAGTATTTTTGGAACACCTTGTACCGTTGGATCAACATTATTGCCAACGTGATTGACAGCCGGCTTAATGTTCCAAGCTTGGAGTCGAACCTTAATGTTCCTTTTATTTCCACTCTTCCAGATTACGAGATCAAGCAAAACAAGTCGTTTGATCGGTTTCACCCTGTCCAAGCGCTTATTTCCAGCATTTCCTTGATCGTCAACTAAGCAGCCACTTCTTCAGTATCCTCTTTAACGCCCATTTATTCCCACCTTATGCAGCTGGCTGGGGAGAACGGTTCTGCATCAAGTCTTTCACCAATGGGGGGGGGGGGACCATATGTGTCGTTTTACGAGCAGGAATTTTGAAATTTCTCAAAGGGCCGGCGATAACTCGCCTAATCTTTGCGAGACACAATGGGACCATTAACTTCCACCAATGCTCCTATTATGGCTGGCAGACAGGTCCTCCAGCTTATCGTCCTTTAGATGGACGGCACACAAGTTGATGCCACGGCATGCATGCAAAACACCAGGGTGGCAGTTTATAGCTGGGATGAAATACGAACCCAGGCTCAGACAGCTGAAAGGCAAGTGCACTGTGCAGTCATTCTAAGCTGTCTTGCCAACCTTATCATCATCTCAACAGAATAAAAAGAGTAAACTATGTGAGTACGTTTCACCTATATTTGCTGAATTTGAAGTGAAGTTAAAATCAGAGATGTTGAAATACACAGTGGAGTGAATACTCACTACTGCGGCAATCCGCTTTTACCTCCGGATAGGTAGGAAAGAGTTAACGGGATAGTTTGGACCAATTTTTCCCTGTAGCCTAAAAAAGATCCTTTTTTTGCTAATGCTCTCACAGCCCTTTGGCTAAACTTCGCTCAAGTGACGTCGTCCCTATTACGTCATCGTCGCCATGGCAACTACCTCCGGTTTCTATGACAACTCTCAGTGTGCTGCCAGCTTTTGAGTTTGGCTGCTGCATGTGTTGCATATGGTACCTACCCACCATGAATTATTAACAATGGGCTTCCCTATACGAAGGGACAGGGTAGAACTCTTCACTTTTTTCCCCCAGACACTGAGAAGGTCGGAGGAATAAAACAATGTAAAAAAAAAAATCAGTAAGAACACCAGTTATGGTTAGTATTCATGACATCAGGATAGCTCACTTAAAGGATAAACTTCCATTCCCGACAGAACCTGGTCCCACAAATACTTGTGGCTGTTGCAGTGGAAGCAAGAGGTGCATCATCACGGAACATCCCATCCTTATAAAAGTGCTCAATTCACTGGCTGTTCCATCTGCAATTTAATAATGAAACATCACTTTGTGTCTTTCATAAGAGGAAGCCTTTTTGCAGGGACTCTGCCAAAATTTAAAATCATCACATTGATGGAGACATGGGTTGACCTCATTACAACAGTTTCCTCCTATAACCCCCAACGATGGCAACAGTAGGTGAGATCATATTAAAAAACGTCAGAAGAAAATATTTTTAAAAACTGGATGGGCACTCGGTGGAGTGTATACCTCTGCCACACAATGCCTGATCCACGAGAACACACCGGGCCAAATACATTTTTGAAATATCATGCTATATATCATTTTTGGCCCTATCTCAACGATGGTGAAGAACCACTAAAAATATTATAGTATCCGGATCCGGATTCGGATCTTCACCAAAATGTAATCAGTTTAATTTAATTTAATCAGCTTGTCACACACCCAACCTGCCACCAAATTTCATCCGAATCAGTCCACATCTTTTTGAGATATCCTGCACACAAACAAACAAATGAAAAATCACTCGTAGAGCGACACTTGGCAAAACAGCACAAAGGAGAATGGCACTCGATAGAGCGCATACCTTTGCCAGGTTGAACAGGTCACGTTTTATATCCCACTGATGGGCTGGATCCAAACCAAAATCTCATCCACCTTGTTTGTCATAACTCGTCCACAACTTTTTGAGATATAATGATATGATATGATATGATATTATATATATATATATATATATATATATATATATATATATATATATACATATATATATATATATATATATATATATATATATATATATATATACATATATATATATATACATATATATATACATACATATATATATATATATACATATATACATATATATATACATATATATATATACATATATACATATATATATACATATATATATATATATATATATATGTATATATATATATGTATATATATATATATATATGTATATATATATATATATATACCATACATATACAGTTTTTGGCCCTACCTATGAACTTTAGAAATTAGGCCTGTGTTGACTTTTTGACCTTTAAAATAATTGGTGGTTGAATTAATTGACCTGATATGCAAATCCTGTTCAAATTTCAAGTCAATCGTATGCAAATTGTGTATTTTAGAATGTGATCCTAAGTTGTTCACCTTTGGCCTTTGTTGACCTTTTGGCATCTGCTGACATCAAAAATAATTGATGGTTGTATTCAGTGAGCTAATATGCAAATGTTCTTCAAATATCAAATCAGTCAGATGAAAATTGACAATTTTAGAAATTTGGCCCGTGTTGACATTTTGGCCTATGGTGTCCTTTTGGCCAATATTTACCTCTAAAATAATAATTGTTTGACTTCAGTGACCTGATATGAAAATGCTCTTCAAATTTCAAGTTCATCAAATTAAAATTGAGGAGTTTAGGAATTTGACCTATGTTGACCTTTTGGTCTCTGCTAACCTTTTGACCTCTGGTGACTTCAAAGATAATTGGCTGGCTAAATTCAGTGACGAAATATGCAACTCCTCTTCAAATTTCAAGTCAATCAGATGAAATTTGACAATTTTAGAAAGACCCCCTATGTTGTCCTTTTGGCAGATGTTCACCTCGAAAATAACTGGTTGGTTGAATTCAGTGACCTGATATGCAAATGCTCTTCAAATTTCAAGTCAATCTGATGAAAATTGAGGATTTTAGAAAATTTGGTCCAAATCGGCCTTTTGGTCTATGCCAGGGGTCTCCAACATTTTTGGGCGGAGGGCCACAAAACCAAAGTGGTGAGGGGCGGAGGGCCGCACCCAAAAAAGGACGCCAAATTCCGAAAAAAATATAAAATTAATATGCGGGAATTTAAACAAAAATTAGTGCTGAATATATTTTTCTTGCCAACGAATATGATAAATGAATAATCGTGTTAAAAACACATGTGTCTAATATGGATCAAAACCATAATAAAAATTACAGAATGCTTTGATCATTGACCCTGACAAATTGGCAGTATCGTGGGCCGCATTGTAATGTAAACTTAATATGGCACCGCGGGCTGCATAAATCCGTCTAAGGGCTGCATGTGGCCCGCGGGCCGCAGGTTGGACACTCCTGGTCTATGCTTACCTCAAAATTAATAGGAGTTTGAATTCAGTGACCTTATGTGCAAGTGCTCTTCAAATTTCAAGTCAATCGGATGAAAATTGAGGATATTAGAAAACTTGGCTCAAATTGGACTTTTGGCCGATGTTGATCTCAAAAATAATTGGTGCTTGAATTCAGTAAGCTGATCTGCAAATGTTCTTGAAATCTCAAGTGAATTTGATAGAAATTGACAATTTTAGAAACAATTTAAAAAATTGGTCAATGTTTGGTTGACCTTATGGCATATGTTGACCTTTTGAGCAATGTTAATCTCAAAAAATAATAGGTAGTTGAATTCATTGACCCGATTTGCAAATCCTGTTCAAATTTCAAGTCAATCGGATGAAAGTAGTAGGGAAATGGGGGTTCTGGGGCACCTCAAAATTTACATGCAAGTGAATGGAGGAAAACGGAAAAACTCTTTGACAGACACCCCAAATCCACCAAAATTTCTTCCTATTTCTCCTTTTCCCAACTAAGCAATTAACAAATATTAAATCCTCAACAGACCAACTACTTGGGGAGAAAGGGAGGGGGAGGGGAGGGTGGAAGGGAGGGGAAGGGGAGGGTGGAAGGGAGGGGTAGGGGATTGTCTTTCACATTTTTCACATATAATGGATACTCAAACAACAAACCAACAAATATTTGTTTATCTAATTCATCACAATGGAGTATACCATTTATTGGTGTATCTTTGTTAAACAGAGATGAAATGACAAACCTCTCTTCATTCTTTTGTTTAAGCACCTCCTGAGCCACATATCACTTTTTCACAAGCCACACCCACTTTTACCTAAACCAGGCCCAGCTTCCCTAAGTCCTGCCCACTTTCCCGAAGCCCCACTCACTTTTGTAAGGCCCACCTACTCTTACATCATTTCCAGTTAGGTCTTACCCCACAAGGCTTGCCTCGGTTTGCCTTGGGAATTTCCAAAGGAAACCACATCCACCATTCTCATATAAAGGATTGCAACACAGGCTGAATATAAATATATTTTTACTTTTGTTGAGAATGGACTACTGTGCTGATCTTGAATGGGATGCCTGGAGTTATTTGGAGTCCTACTACCTGTGTGGAACTAAATCTTCAAATTGATGAACTGGATTCAAACCTCTTATCTATTGAGGTAATATTTTCTTTTCATATGTACAGTTTGATTTTATCATATCATAATTTAATAATTAAATCCCTTAATTCATACGTTATTATTTTCTCTCACAGGAAATTGTATCTGAGATGCAAAATGAAAATACAGTACTGCTTTTGCCACAACTTGGGGTGAAATTGTTGATTTGGTTGAAGACCTTGTGAGCGACCAAAACCCACAGAACGAGCTCCACCTTGATGACCCAACCAAAGAGTTATATCTTGGAGACCAACAAAATCCTGAAAAAGAGTTCTACATTACATGGTACATCAACATTGATGGTACTCATTGTGAGTTATCAAGACAATACCCACTGAACAAGTTCTACCTTGATGAGTTAGAATACAAGTTTTAGCGCAGAATTTTGGGAAATTTTGGGAATTAAATTTTGGGATTTTCTTTTTTTGGTCACTCACTAATTTTTGGGAAACCATGAGTTCTACTTCAATGGTTTCAATACCTACCTTGGATACTCAGGAAAAGGGTTCTGCCAAGATGGTTCTAAATGTTGAGCCAACCTTGGAGACTCACAAATTTAGAAAAAATAATCAGTAAATGAGTTATCCCTTGTAGACTTGAAAACCTGTTTTTATTTTGAACAATTGGAATGTGGGTTTTTGTTTGATAACTCACAATGTGAAACATATCTTGGAGACTCAACAGGAATGTGGTTATACCTTGGAGACTTTGAAAGTTGGCTTTATTTTGGGGACTTGAATTGTGGTTTCTCCCAAGACTCTCGGGGTTCTAAACCTATCGATGTGGTTCTTTGTTGAATGGTGCTTGATGAGAGGTAAGTTCAGTTGATTAGAAGTCAATTAAAATTTTATTATTTAATTCAATATTAGATAAGTAATACATTTATTTCATTTATTTTTCAGTAATATCAAGAAAGTTCTGGGAAGAAAGTGCCAGAAAATTATTTCTCCCCATTTCTACTTCTTCAAACTTGAAAGCCTTGAAAGATAGAATTGGAAGAAGAGGACAAAAAAAAAAAATTATTGAAATAAGTATTTAATAAACATATATAGATATTATGTTGGGTTAGGGTTGGGTTAGGATTGGGTTTGGGATGGATTAGGGATGGGATGGGTTAGGGTTGGGATTTTGAGTGTGAGGGTTGGGGATGGGTTATGGATGAGATTATGAATGTGAGGGTTGGTGTTGGGTTGCGGTTCGGTTATGAGTGGGTTTGGGTTGGGATTTGAAATGTGAGGGTTCGGGTTTGGTTAGGGATGTGTTGGGGTTGGGATTTTGAATGTGAGGGTTAGTGTTGGGTAAGGGTTAGGATTTTTTATGTGAGGGTTAGGGATGGGTTAGGGTTAGGGTTGGGATTTTGAATGTGAGGGTTAGGGATGGGTTGGGGTTGGGTTAGGGTTGGGATTTGAAATGTGAGGTTTATAGTTGGGTTTGGGTTGTGATTTTGAATGTGAGAGTTAGGCTTGGGTTATGGTTGGAATTTTGAATGTGAGGGTTAGGGTTTTGGATTTATGTAGGGTTAAGGTTGATTATGCTCACTGTTATATTATTTCTCATTCACACACACCAACAAACAAAAGTTAAGCCTTGACTGACTATTCGGTTGAGGATTCTGTGTTTGAGCTTCACAGATCAAGAATGTTCCCCATTACACACATTGTATAGAGTATTGTTTATTTATTATTTTTAATACCACAGCAGATGCTCCCTGTTGTACTTCACAGAGGTGTATAAGTGGAGGATTGTGCAATGCTAACCTATTGCTTTCAAGGGTATTATTTGCTTAGTTTTGTCTTTTGCAATTTGTGTGAATAAAACGACCCCTTGATTTTTTTTCTCTCTTTAAATCATACAATTCATAAGTCCAAGGAACTGTATCTATTACATCAACAATTTTTAAAAGTTAATTGGCACACCTCTTTGTTTAACCTTTCTCAAAGTATGATTTCCACCAATATATTCTTATGACATCATCAACCTTAAACTTTGGATTTTTCAGATTAATCTCCTTTTCGTATGTTAATTTTGAAAATGTTTCCGATGGTTTTGATTTTGTTTAGGAATGAGCTGCATTATTGTAATTATCTACAATGTCCTGAATTAAAGATACCCATTGTTGAGAAATTTATAAATTTTCTTTAAGATAATGGTATTACATTATGCAGTACATTTAATAAAGGAAAGGCGGTTGTTATTGGGCATTTTAAATCCACTTTATGCCTGGTGTTGGCTTAATAGTTAGGGTGAAGGACTTTACTAGGTGGGGTTAACTCAGCCTGTCATCCTTCCAAGGTTGGCAAAATGAGTGCCAGCATGCTGGTATATTGTGTTGGAGTGGCGACCCATCCAGGATTGTGTCCAATAGCCAAGGTTAGGCAGCCAAGACGGCTGAGGCAGCACCAACGCTCTGCACAGAGTATGGTCCCAATCTTCTCTCTCCTCCTAATTGCACTTTGAAAGAGAGATTATATAAAAAAAAGCTTCACTCAATTCAGTAACTTACTTCACAACTCAATACCTCATTATCAGACCGACCAGTAATTCATTTGATGTGACATTGTATATCCATCTATATGTGGAGACGCACACAATGTACACGAACACACACACACACACACACACACACACACACACACACACACACACACACACACACACACACATACATACAACTATATATATATATATATATATATATATATATATATATATATATATATATACACACACACACACACACATACACGGTACACACAAATCAGGAAAAAATATATATTTTAAAGTGATAAAACATGTCGGGATGGAATTCTCATAAAACAACAAAACAAGGAGGAAGGAAAGACACCACAATCTTTTTATTGCTTTTCCATCACGACATCTTCTGACATTTTTTCAGAGTTGGCAATAGCAATAATTGCATGAAGATGTCTATGTTAGAGGTAGTTGTAGATTTGTACTGTGGATTGGTGTAATTGCCCCATGCTTGCAAAGCAAAAAGTGGGGTTAAGCAATTGGTTCACTCTGTCTGTCTGTCTGTCTGTCTGTCTGTCTGTCTACAAACATCAGTTTATGATTGAGGAACAACTTGATTTAAATTGAATGTTATATTTGAACACAAAATGCAACATGAATCGTAAAACAAACCTGCTGTTCAGCAGTACTTTGTTTCTGAATTTGTCCCGATCGCACATGCACAGGGATGAGTGAGATAATTTTTTTTACTTTGTTTTCCTGTCTGACAGTCGAACAAAATTGAAAATTATTCAAAACTGTAAACATTATTTTTAAGGACGTAAAAGATTCAACAGATACAAATAACTAATGTAACGTGTTAGATAGGGGCGTGTCATAGACACTGCATTATTGACAGTAAATTGGCACTAAATTCGCGAATTAATTTATATATACGACTTTTACAATCTTTATTTTATTTAAATTGTATTATACACTTCAACACTGTGGAACACAAATCACCTTCATTCTCGAGATCGGCGTGACGTCACTGTCACGTAATTACACCTAGCACCGCGATCGTCATTTTGACAAAAGGGAAAACAAATGCTCTGCAAAGGGGAATGCATGCACAACTGCCAGTAGTGAATATGCTGAGTGTATCAAGTCTCTCAAATCACTACGTCAACTGAAGTTGTTTATCTACCTGTCATCGTTGAATTTTGTCGGGGTTTTTTTTGGGAATTTGTACCATTTTGGCATTGTCATGTCTTATCAATATATGGAAAACTTGCCAGGCTCGGCTTTGGCAAGGTATCGCGTGAAATTGGGGTTAATTGGACTTGATTTATGTCCATATCAGCACCCTGCAGACACCTGTGGTAATAACCCACGAGACTGTCCGAGGGTGGAGTATCCCAACATGTACAGATGCCTAATCAGAATGCCAGGTTAGATCCGTAATTCTATTTCGATTAGCACAGCTGTTTATTTAATGAATTTACTTTCATTTCAATATTCAACACTCTTATCATTACATAGTCTATTTAAGTACAGAAATACAGTCTAGGGTTTCGATATAAATTTCTGACCACTAGATTTCAGTCAGATCTCTGCCTAACTTAACTTTTATTAGTTACAAATGAACTTAGTTATTGATGGTGAGATACTGCTCAAGTATATTGCCATAGATAATCTGAATCGGCACTGCCAATGAGCACAAATGCATACACGTATTCCCCTTCGAGCTGGGTTGTTTGCCCCTTCGTCCTGGTTGTTAGGCGGAAGTGTGGATGCAAATGTGCAAGTGCCCGGATGTCTGATCCCAAGAACTGCACATTCATAACCCTTCCAGTTATCAGTACTTGGACAGGTTAAATAAGGTGATGGATAAGGGTAATGTATAAGACTGCTTCAATATCGCTAAACTTCTGGAATTGCTTTTTAGCAATCTTTTAAATGATTATTTTATTAAAAGTGAAGTACAAACTTGAACACTGCACAGGGTAACATGCTCGATGAACTCTCTCAGCATTTGACGAATGAGTGGCGAATTCAAAATGGTTAACCATAATGTTGTGTTCCTGAATGAAAATCGGACTCACAGAAATCCCACTATATTAAATACTGCAACTCTATGGATGTATGTATGTATGATGTATTGTTGTGTGAATGACTTTCAGCAGTAAATAAATCTGTTTGGTAGAATGATAATTATTTCTTGGTATATGTTTAGACAAGTGTCGGGTCAGGTATGGGAGCATGCGCCGGAGCAGTGCCTCGCTGCGCCCACTTTCCGCCGGTACTCCAGGGGCATCTGTCGGGCCATCCCCCAGGCATATTCCTGGCCCATCCCCATCTCCTTGAGATAATGATCAACCTACTGCAACCATGAGGAATGTGGTCGGCCCATTGGCTCCTCCACTCACAAGGCTCCCTCACTGAGAGAATCTGGTGAGCAGGATCAGCATCAGGAAAATAAGCCACATGTCCATATAGCTACAGATAACGCTCACGGACAAGGCAGGTAACTAAACTCATTTGACTATCTCAGCAACCGCTCGTTGGACACAAAGTCTGACCATTGATAGCCAAGGATTCTCCGAAGAGAACTGGTACCAAAGGAATTAAGTCCTCATCTCAGATCCCTGGTCAGAGTCCAAGTCTCACATTCGCAGAGCAAGGCTGGAAGCACCAAGGACCTGCAGACTCAGACTTTCGTCCTCCTGCACAGGTACCGACAGGGCCAAACCCCATGATTCAGTGAATCCATGACTCCCCAGGCCCAACCCAGATGTCTATTGACCTCTGGCTCACAGCCAGCAGAGACATGAATATCACTGCCAAGGTAAGTGGATCTCTCCGCGACCTCAAACATCCTCACCACAAACAGGTACGGACAGGATAGCAGCATTCAAGATGTCATCGAAAGCCTGGATTTTAGTTTTGACCCAGGAAATCCATAATCCCAGCAGCTCCGACTCCTCCTTCATCACCTCGAGGGCCCCCAAAGGGATATCTGGAGTCTCTGTGAATATGACTGCATCATCTGCAAAATCAAGGTCAGAGATCTTGACATTCCCAAATGATGCACCGTAGCTTGATCTCTCTGACATTCTCCCCAGAATCCAGTCCATACAAGTGCTGAAAAGTGAAAAAGTGCCAGTACACACCCCTGATGAACTCCAGTCACAACTGGAAACAAGAAAAAAAGCAATCAGAGATTGCAAACACTTGCCAGGGCATATTTTGAGTGGTGTATTTTAATAGGTTTTGGGGTAAATCCAATATGGCTTCCAAACCATGCGACCTATGATATCATATGTGTGAACCTTTTGTTCCTCATTGACAGGTGGTCATACTTGTAAAGTTTCGCCTCGCTTTGTTCAGCCACTTTAGAGAAGAAGATTTTTTGAAGAGAAGAAGAGAAGTTTATACATTTATCGTTTTTTAAAGACGAGTCTAATAATATTTTTTTATAAAGCATTGCAGTGAAGTCTGATCCAAATAATTTTAAAGCAATATATGTATTTGTATATTGTAATCAGTAAAAAAATAGTGGTAGATAAAAACATTAGAAAAGAAATAACTTGCACCAAAAACTTTAACATTTTCACGCTCACGCTGACGCTGACGCTCACGCCAGGGGTATCGCTATAGCTCTCTGTTCTTCGAACAGGTGAGCTAAAATGTAATCCAACTGCAGGAGGATGTCCGCAGACACAGTTGGAAACTAGATGTGGATGGCCGTTGGCTCATAAGGAGCTCCTCCACCCTTTAACAGGTTTTGTTTTTAATCCTGCTGGATGTCCATATCATGCACCCTCCTCACCAAGAAACCTTGTGGGAAGACGGTTTAGTCGCCGACAACCCGACCATGGAACAGGTGAGTACAGGTTTACATGGTACCTGCAGCAAGTCATAGATCTAATCTGGCCTGATCTGACAATACAGGTTTACATTAGATAAGTGTGACGTACTATTTGTGCAATACATATGCATTGTTTATGTAGAGTGAGATGTTTGTTTTTCCTATCCTACTGTTGTCCTGCCCTCTTCAAACCTCTAGTTGTAAATTTTTAATGTTCTTTTCCTCTGGTTACATGTCTTTACAAAGCACACATGAGAGCTTTGCAGCTCAAGACATGAGGGTGAGCATGTGAGGCAAATCTGCACCGAAATATCGTGCTGTGACATGGCTGGTAAAAAAAAGTAAAAAGATAACCCCTCCCCATGGTAGAACAAAGCACAAGCATATTTTTGGGGTTTATTGGGATGCATGGAGTAGGAAATGGATGTTGTGAAAAAGAATATTGGGGATAACATTTATTTTTGACATGATTTGTGTTTCCGGAGGTCTGCCATTTTGGGCGCATCACAAAATCATAAAAATAACCGTTAAATGTTTAATTTTCAACCAATTAGCACAAATGAAGAGTTATATTGTTATGAATTAAGAGTGTGTTGTCATAGGATCATTGTAGTAGTTAATTATAACATCACAAAATACACAAACCTGAAAATATCATAAAAATATGATCAAATTTTACTTTTAAATTCAAAGTTCCAGAGAAAACCACATAGCATTTCAATGCACAATCATGAATTTGAATCAAACTTTCTCAGAAAACATTCCTATTCATTTTTGATGATGAATGTATCCAAAAAGGCACCCGGCTGAGGTTTGGGGAGCTTACCACGTGATTACATGAACTGAACCCCATATTCCAGATTCAGCCTGACCAATTTTAACAAAACAGCAAAGTATCAAGAGAGAGAGATAGAGAGATAGAGAGATAGAGAGATAGAGAGATAGAGAGATAGAGAGATAGAGAGATAGAGAGATAGAGAGATAGAGAGATAGAGAGATAGAGAGATAGAGATATTCAGAGACAGTGAGACAGTGAGACAGTGAGACAGTGAGACAGTGAGACAGTGAGACAGTGAGACAGTGAGACAGTGAGACAGTGAGACAGTGAGACAGTGAGACAGTGAGACAGTGAGACAGTGAGACAGTGAGACAGTGAGACAGTGAGACAGTGAGACAGTGAGACAGTGAGACAGTGAGACAGTGAGACAGTGAGACAGTGAGACAGTGAGACAGTGAGACAGTGAGACAGTGAGACAGTGAGACAGTGAGACAGTGAGACAGTGAGACAGTGAGACAGTGAGACAGTGAGACAGTGAGACAGTGAGACAGTGAGACAGTGAGACAGTGAGACAGTGAGACAGTGAGACAGTGAGACAGTGAGACAGTGAGACAGTGAGACAGTGAGACAGTGAGACAGTGAGACAGTGAGACAGTGAGACAGTGAGACAGAGAGAGAGAGAGAGAGAGAGAGAGAGAGAGAGAGAGAGAGAGAGAGACAGTGAGAGAGAGAGAGAGAGAGAGAGAGAGAGAGAGAGAGAGAGAGAGAGAGAGAGAGAGAGAGAGAGAGAGAGAGAGAGAGAGAGAGAGAGAGAGAGAGAGAGAGAGAGAGAGAGAGAGAGAGAGAGAGAGAGTCGTGTAGTGTCGTGTCGTGACCCCTTAACAAAATAAAGGTGGATACTTTGAGTCCACCCTGGGAGGACTCCATTCCACATTTTGAAACCCCATTAGCACGCACGCACGCACGCACGCACGCACGCACGCACGCACACACACACACACACACACACACACACACACACACACACACACACACACACACACACACACACACTGCCTTTTATTAGTATAGAATATGAATGATAGTTTTCAATTTCTGAAGATACACCAAAAGGGTAAACATTCTGCACAACAAAATAAAAATGTTCATGATTTGTTAGTCTTGAAAGGAAGCATTCATCTAAATCATCACTGTCACTGTCATTGACAGTAATAGTTGTCTCCCGCTTATTGTCACACTTGATACCCTGATGGGAACAGAATTCTGTGCAAGGCAATCCTGATGCAAAACAGTGGCATTACTGAGAAGTGTTGCACTCAGTATCCATAAAGTACATATGAGTTAGGTCTCAGACTTATACAGGTGCAGCATCATTCTCATCATATACTGGTTGCAAGGAAGATGTGTCCTCATCCTACCTCCAGCCATTGTCAATCAGATTCAAGAGACGTGGCTTGGAAACCTCGCACTGCATCCAAATAGACACCTGGTACTTAGCACGCAATCAGTGTTGATGGAAAGCATCCTCAGTCGGTGGGAATGCTGAAGCAGGTTTGTCACTTTTGCAAGCAAATTCATACCTAAACTCATCTAATGTTTAAAAATCAGTCACCATTAGATTTCGCTTTGTTTCCATACAAAGTCAAAGTGTATCGACAGACATCGAGTAAGCTCTTTGGCAACTCAGAAGTCGTTCCCATGGTGCAGAGGGCAGGAAGATCTGCATATTGAACAAGCTTACTGAAAGCTGTTTATCTTCCCAATCTTGTACAGACTGCTGGTTGTATCACATTCTGTGAGTGCGTGTGCAGTAAGCAATGTCTGTGAAACGTTTTTTCCAAGTTGGTCACAAATGGAATGGATAGGGATGAATCTTTCTCTGTTGATGTGTTGCCCTGTGTGCCCAGTATGGATGTAGTTCAACTGGCAGCATACCTTTACTTTGGTAGTAAATGAGAAGAACGAGGACATCTGTATCATCTGACATGGATGACATCTGACAGGTCAATGGCATGGAGAAGCATGCACGTATCTGCTTATTTGTGTGTGCTGAAGAACCTCCCAAGATCCCTCTTTCCATCCGAGTCAATGATAGCAACTTTCTGGGCTTCTACAAACCCACCAGCAAGAGTGATGCTTTGGTTGTTAACCAGTATCCAGTATCCAGTATCCAGTGCTTAATCCAGTATCCACTGTGATATGAATGCTGCAAGGTTGGTTTTGTTAGCTGCATTCTTCAGGAAATTCCTGTAATGTGGCACAACTCGGTCTGGAGCAATTACATGGCTTGCACTTGCAACTCTGCACGTGCCACCTCGGCGTTGTCTTTCCTGGTGTTTGACAGACTGGAGAACATCATAAGGATCAAACACAATTTCGACTGACTTGATGTTCCATGGACCATTGAGCAGAGCTATAACTTTGCGTAATATCAGCTGAGCAATGTCTCTGAAAGTGTTGAATTGCACTTCTTGTATTCCTTGGATACAAGGAATACAAGGACCATGCCATCATAGATGTAGATGCTTTTGCAATCAAATGGTGGAAGCTCAAGGACTCCCTCTGTTGCTGACTCAAGCTTCCAGGCTAGATCTGATTTCACACATTTCCTCATGTTGTCATCATCATGGAATAAGGCTGGTGCGATGGCTACCAGTTCGTGCTGTTATACTATCTCCTTGTTGACGGTTTGTTGTTTTGATACAGCCAGAATTCTTCGAAAATAACACTTCCAAATTTACCATCAACTTCTTGGTATCCTTATCTTTGGTCCAGGACTTTCAAATATCTGCAAAGGTAACAATGTTGTTTCATTTTTCTGCATCCCAGAACTTCATAGACTTGGTTCCTTCCGCTGGTCTCCTTTCCATGAACTCTGCATGTTTCTGTCGACCCACATCGAGGAATCCAGTGAGACTATTGGCTATTTCTGGTGATGCTACCTAACCAGTGTTGATGTAAACCAGTTTTGATGGTACAGTCTTTATATCAAATGGGTTCTGATTGACTGTGATTATGCCAACAACCTTCTGTATATCAGATTCATCCCCAGTTTCCTGGCTCTTCCACAGTCCTTCATGCATTCTCTGTCTCTGTGACTCATCATGACAAAGCACTTGAAAGGCATTAGCAAACTCTGACGCAATGTGTCTGGTCATCAACCATCGGATCATTGCTCCCTTCCACAGTGTGAGGCCAATGATGCCACCTTCACTTTTGCCTTCCTTGTTAAGAGTCTGCTCTAGTGCTTGTTCAGTGCTGACAGAATTGAATCGGTATCGATTGGATCTTCGAACAATGAAGCCACCTTCACACATGTGCTGATAGACCTTAGGGTGGTTCTCTTCGAGACGCTTCATATCTGCCACATAGGTAGGGACAAACTTGGCATATGTGTGCCTGCCTGCAACCCGAAACCAAACAATTGCTTCACACATGGCAGTCATATGAAGCTCCATGGAACCTTCCTTCTCTGATGAAAGTTCATGCAACAAAACTTGACCACCCTCCATGAAATCTTCCCAAAATGCAAATGTTGCTGGTTGTTCTCGATCAACTGCTTAGAATTCCACGATCACTTCTGCTACCTCTGGCACATGACTATCCATCAATTCTCTGGCAAACATCGATCATAGCTGTACTGTCATTGGCACCACACACATGTTGTAGATCAAGGAACTTCTGAAGGAACTTCATTGCTGAGAGAGCGATCAGATCGTTTAAGCCATGCTACCATCGAGCTAAAGAATGCTCGGAATACAGCTTCAAACATAATTTTGATGCCCCGAATACCTCGTGATAGTTGTGAGCCCTGCAGCATATGCCATGCTGTTGCCTCAGCATACACAGATGACTCAGTTGGTAAAGCCAAAAGCCCAGCATCACCAAATAACTTGCCTAAACTAGCTCGCAAAGCCATCGTAGTATGCATCCCACCAACTCGCATTGTCACCTTCCCATCTAAATATTCCAGTTTGTCCCATCGCATTTGTTGTGCTTTGCTATATATGGCCATATCAGCAGTTACCAGGATGTGCTCTTGTCCAACATCAACTAACTTGCATAGGATGGTGCAAATAGTTGAGGGATCTGTAGGAGGAACTCGTAGGAACCACATGTACCGGATGGCAGCCACTGGCATGTTCTTCTTAGACAGGATGGAATTAAATCCAGTCCATGCTGGTATAGATTGTTCAGCATCATGTTCCTTTTGTAGATGAGTTAGTTGCCATCGGAGGTCCTTCTGATTTGCCTCTTAGTAACTATCCGCATCCCAGTGCACATCTGTGACTGTTGCAGATGAGATTTCTGGTGACTCAGGTCTTCGTGCAGGTTTCACATACCTAGATTATACACACAAATGTGGAGGCATACAATCCACCACCATATTATACATGTTCTAAGGGTCATGCTATATTAGAATAGTATGTCATTAATTACTATGTGGAATGTGAAGATAGATATTCCATCACTATACTATTACTATTCACCAAGCACATGCAACAATTATATATACTTAGCTACTCCAATACCTTACTGCTGTGTGACTGCTTCGGCATGCAATACATGTGATTACCTTTGTGTGTTATCATTAATTACCAGTGCATCCACAGCAGAGAGTGACTTTTCCTTAGCTTGTCTTACACGACACCTTGAAGGATCTATCGGACAGCGCTTGTATAATACTGTGGCCATGGCATGGGTTGTTGATTTGCCATCAAGTGTTTGTTCATTTTTGTGAAAAAATGTCAATGGCAGCATCCACTAAAGCATGGTCATCTTCCCCTTTCAATACCTCACAGAGCAAACACATCTGCTTCCTTCTGGTCAAGCACAAATGATGCGAGAAACCTCCGTGCTTCGTCATAGGACACAGAATAACCCAATGCATGGAGATGATCAACCAGTTTCTTGCTTCCAAAGGAGTGATGTACATAAATACCCAGACCGAGACTTATTGGTGTCCGTACTTGTCGACTCTGAGCGATGATATTCTGGCATATAGCTTTGATTTTTTTAGGTTTTGAGGTTGTGAGTTACTGTCGGATTGGCCAGATATGGATTCAATGCATTTCAGCTCACACACCATGATAGGAAATCATACAGAGAATCTGGCAAATATTTACCACACTCACCAAGCTCCATATGAAGACGAGAAATGTAACTGTGACTATCAGTTATATTGTTCATATGGCTTCTCAGGAGTCAGGTACGCTGCTGCCATGTGTAAGATCTGGTATTCATCCAGCTGATACCTTGCTGACCCCAAATCTGGAAACTCAATGTCTTCATCAGTTTCCATATTGAATGCCTGCTTGAATGCATCACCAATTGTCATGTTGCCTGAGCAGATAAAGTCTGATTGCCCACGTCGTTAAACAAAGACTATTCTGTCCCCATAATCGTTTTTGAGTTCTGTCCTTAACTTCCAGGAGTAATTTTGTGCATCAGTCACTCCTATGTCCTCCAGGGCTTTGACATACTGTGATTTCAGGCGAGAGATTTGTCACCGCCATTTCCTTGGATAGGACTGATTTCTTCAGTTCAGCCTTAAGAACATGGAATGCTTCTTCATGGCAAGTATTTGTCTCTTTCACGTCGACACTGCAAGCCTTGGAACATGCTTCTTTGATGTTGCGATCACTGATATAACGTCCATAGCAACTCTGGTGAGATTTCGCATCAAAGGCAAAGAGATCTGAGTGTGTAAGCATTCGGGTATGAACCACGTCATCATGTCGTTTGGCAAATGCCTCCAAGACCTTCTCTCTTGTCAAATTACCAGTACCAGTTGTAATTGAAGTCAATCTCTCCTTTTTGTTGTCCCCTTTCCCACACACACAACAGTGAGTACAAATATTGAAATCGATGGATCTGTCATACTGCTTCGCCGCACTGAGGGAGTCCCTGTGGATACACCTTCATTTGCTGCACGGTCAAACCTATAGTTGTTGGAGGAGCTTGTCTAATTTGCCCGACATAGTTTGTGGAAGCACACATGGATCTCATTGGACAAAATTTTGTCTTCTTTGGGTGACAATAACTCGTAAACATTGTCTTTTCGTCTTTTGCAAACAGTTCATATAGTCTTAAGACCATCCCGTGTTGGGTTCTTGACAATAATGCCACCTTTGGTTCTCAGAATTACTAAAAGTTGACCACATTTTTCTGATATTTTCAGGTTTGTGAATATGTGATGTTCTAATTAGCTACGACAACCAATCTATGAAAACACTCTTAATCCTGAACAATATGACACCTCATTAATGCTAATTGGTTGAAAATTGAATATTTAACAGCCGTTTTTGTGATTTCGCGACTCACCCAAAATTGCAGACCTCCGAAAACACAAATCATGTCAAAAATAAATATCCCCAATATTTTTTTCACAACCATCCATTTCCAACTCCACACATCCCAATAAACCAAAAAAATATGCTTGTGCTTTGTTCTACCCTGGGGGAGGGGTTACTCCTATTTCTGGAGCGCAAACTGAGAATGACAGCAGCACTAATAGCTGGCCATTAGTCACACCACAGGAGCTGATTGTCGGGACGAAACCGCATTTCAAGAAGTCTGCAATTAACCTCACCGGAGGGCTCCTTCACATGGGACAGCACAAGGCCAGATCGGTGGTTATCTTGCGTGTGGTTATCAGTTGGTGACGCAGCTCACCCAGAGAGGCTGTTGACCATTACAGCTGCTCTACAGAGAGAGAGAGAGAGAGAGAGAGAGAGAGAGAGAGAGAGAGAGAGAGAGAGAGAGAGAGAGAGAGAGAGAGATGGAGAGAGATGGAGAGAGATGGAGAGAGATGGAGAGAGATGGAGAGAGATGGAGAGAGATGGAGAGAGATGGAGAGAGATGGAGGGAGATGGAGAGAGATGGAGAGAGATGGAGAGAGGTGGAGAGAGGTGGAGAGAGATCTAGATAGATGGAAGGAGATGGAGGGAGATGGATAGAGATGGAGAGAGATGGAGAGAGCTGGAGAGAGATGGAGAGAGATGGAGAGAGATGGAGAGAGATGGAGAGAGATGGAGAGAGATGGAGAGAGATGGAGAGAGATGGAGAGAGATGGAGAGAGAGAGAGAGAGAGAGAGAGAGAGAGAGAGAGAGAGAGAGAGAGAGAGAGAGAGAGAGAGAGAGAGAGAGAGAGAGAGAGAGAGAGAGAGAGAGAGACTGAGACTGTTATATATGTAACGTTGTGGTATGGTGGGTTGTTTTAAAACCACGAACGCCACCCAGTCAACCACGAGTTCCAGTGTCCACCATCTAATTATTCCGTTTAACAAGAGGTCACGTGGTTATCTGAGCGAGGAGCATGCCCTCGACAAAGCACCAATATTTTCTGAATAGATTTTAATTAGGGCGGTCGAGCATTTTAACCGCTGGTGCGTGCCGACAATTTTTTGGTCAAATATGTGGTAATTACCTCCCAGTCTATTGAGGTTCGAACAATGCTAGACCAATAGAAGGAAGGAGAAACACGGACAGGTTGGAAATCGACAAATAATTTATCAATAATAAAATAAATAAATAAAAAGAACCTTTCATTTGCTGAGGTAAATAAAGAATAAATTTCAAAGCAAAATCAATGAAAATTCCAGGAAGGAGACAAAGAGCAGATGCTTATCGGGAGTTGACTTACTGACAGGTAAATGCAGACAAGGGTACCCAGTAGATCACTCAGGTGGAGGGGAGGGGGAGAATCGTCTTGCTCACCAGAAAGTAGTCGTCCGTGAAGTGAAAACATCCTGAAATGTGTGCGTGCGTGTCATGTTTGTCGCCAGCACCCAGCCTTCCTGTGCACCCTCTCGCGAACAGCCTCGAACGCCAGTTGACGTCTGGAGGGCACCGAGACCGTCCGTCGCGGGTTTAGACCCTGATGTTCTTGGTGACTGACCCGTGCCTCACTTGTTTGCGGCGCTGCTCACACCCACACCACACGCTCGCTTCCTTCTCCTCTTTTGCATGCTTACACCTGCTTCTTGCTCACTTCTCAAGCTTACTTCTCGGTCTCTTCTTCCTCCCTGTCTTTCTTTCGCACCACTTTCTTTCGCCTCCGCTTTCCTCTCATAGAACATACCTCCCGTTCGTTTTATATTTCCGGGCCGTCTCTGCGGGTGCAGTCTGCCCCAAGCTCACCCCACCCCACTTGCGTACGGTTACCATGATGACCCGTGCGCTCTCAAAAAAGGCGGGCGTCAGAGCTCGTGAAAGAATGCTGCTGAGGAAATATCAGGGCGGGCTTCAGAGCTCGTGAAAGAAATGTGTGTAAACATGTCTTTCGTAAAGAAAAAAGCTTCCCATAAGAGAGGGGATCTATCCTTTACCCTTCACAACGCATCACATTTAAGATCCCATTAGACATGGGGATGGGGCTAATCTGAACATGAATTTAAGGAAATTACTGTCTGAGGACCTGGATGTGTGGATGTATTCACTGGACCAGATTCTGAAATCCGTAAATATATATATATATATATATATATATATATATATATATATATATATATATATATATATATATATATATATATATATATATATGCGGTTCTGGAACCTGCTTCACTCCAAGGCAATGGTATCCAACATGCAGTGGTCCCCAGACAGTTATTTCATTAATATACGTACAGATAGTCCCTTTCTTCTTGTCTAATGGGACAAACGGGACTAGTGCATTGTGTGAATCTCATGATTAGGTCTGATTAAATCTCTGAACTCATTCCTATTCTTTTTTCTCCATTCCTGAGGTAAATCCAAGCAATGGGTCCCCGCGAGGGCCAGCAGGCGCTGCGCTCGGACACCCATCTGTAAAAACTGTGGCTGCGTGCCCTTCGC
>NC_140972.1:71882655-71902655 GCF_056783735.1 Eptatretus burgeri | reverse complement strand
CTGGAGTATGGCTACATTGATGTTGTAGTCCTTCAGGATCTTGGTGAGGATCTCACACTTCAGAAATGTCAGCCCCTCAGCATTGAGTTGGAGGATGTGGAGGGAGGAACCCACTGGTCTTGTGATCCACAGCTTTTTGCCCTGAAAAGGACCTTTTTTTAGTGCTACACAACCTCGGGCCCCATTGTTGGTGTTTGTCCCAAGTGTGTCGGTAGTATTAGCCAGTTGATGACATCAGTCCTGATATCTTCAATGTATAACACTGTCGAATATAATTTAACAGGAGCACTGCGTGTAGGTTGTCATCTTGGTCCCACACACACACTGACTGGCTGACACACAATGATATTTATTATTAGCTCACCTGAACTTTCGTCCAGTGAGCTTGTGTGACCAAGCAGTGTCCATAGGTGAGTGAGTTAGTCAGTCCATAAACACTCCAGTCATTATCGCTTAAACCAAACACACGATTTTGATGAAACCTCGCCACGAGCTTCATATCTGATGCCAAATGAAGGTGTATTCACTGCATCAAATCTGTGCTCATTAAGGGCGTCTATTGGGGGGGGGAGGGTGCGTTTGACCCCCCAAAATCGGTATTTGCTCTGTTCTGTGAAACTCCACACACAATTTCGATGAAACTTGACCACAACTTTCATCACCCTTGATGTACCAACCAAATTGTATCGACCACATCAAAATCTGCACTCATTAATGGGGTGTATGGAGGTGGGTGGAGTGGGGGGGGGGTGATGGTCTGCCAATCATCAGGTTCCTTTGGACTCTGTTGAACAAGTGGTGCCATAATCGACCCCACCAGATCATGGACAGATGTTAACCAGTCAGCATTGTGTCATGCCAAACTATAAAATTTCGGCTATCCTTGAAGCTTCGACTATGGAGTGAAACGGTAACCACCATAATTGTGGTTGCATACTATGTATGTGTTTATTTGGCCATGTACTTTGGCATTCGGGCCAAAGTGCATGCGTATACCAGTTTTACAAACTTTTTTCGAGTGTGTACTTTGGCCATGGGGCTTTAGTACACATCTTAAGCTTTGATACAATGTTTCATTTTGTTTGTACCTTTTTTCAAGCAAAAAAGGTGCTATATGGCCATCTCATAAAGTTATGATATGACCATCCATTCTGTCTCTGTGAGGTAGGATGTATGTGTTGGTAAGACCATGTGTTTTGGTCTTGGGGATGTCGTGTGTGCGTATCCTAGTTTGCAAGCTTTGTTGGACTGTGTACTTTGGCCTTATAGGGTTGCAGGGCAGGTACTTAGTTTTGTTCTAATGTTTGTTTTTTTGAACTTTTTTTCAAGCAAAAAAGTGCTGTCATAAGATGGGTTTGGAACTGATAAAGTTATGAGATGACCTTGCATTCTAGCCTTATGGGCTACAATGTTTTCCAGTGACTTGTACTTTGGTCTTAGGGCTGAAGTAGTGTTTTGGGCCAAAATCTAGTCCACAAGCCCAAAATGCTTGGTCATACCAATGCATACATCCTAACCTACTGAGGTAGAATGCATGGTCATATCATAACTGTATCAGTTCAGAACCCATCTTATGACAGAGCCTTTGTTTGTTGAAAAAAGGTTTTTAAAAATCACAGATTGTTACACAGCTAAGGACCTGCCCTGCAGCCCCAAGGCCAATGTACACAATGCAACAAAGCTTGTCAAACTAGTTGAGACATGCACTCCAGCCATGCCAAAGCACATGATCAATCAAACACATGCACTATAACCCACAGAACGAGGATGCATGATCATACCAACATGTGCATCATAGTCCACAGAGTTAAAATGTATGGTCAGATCATAACTTTATCATTTCAGATCCCAATGCACAGGGTGTAGTCACACTGGAAAGTGAGCTAGTACTGTCAGACCACACTTTTCGTGGATTCGATATTTGCATATTCGCAGTTTATAAAATGTGACTTGCTTCGACATTTGGGATCCTGTGCTTCATGTATTTACGGGTTTTTTTCATGTCTTCACGGTTTTTTTGTGGGTGTATTCACGTTTTTTTCGCGTTTTCATCGTCTTTTGTGGTTTTTCGTGGGCGTATTTGCGGTTTTTCACAGTTTTTCATGGGATTTTTAATTTTGTCCCTCATGAATCACGAACCACCTAGAACCTATCCCCCATTTTTCCATTGAAACAATGCCCCACTTTTTGCAGATTCGCTATTCGTGGCATTTTCCAGGAAAGTATCCTTCAGGAATCGCAGGGTCTTATGGTAAACATATATATATATATATATATATATATATATATATATATATATATATATATATATATATATATATATATATATATATATATATATATATATATATATATATATACTGTATATCTGATTCTGATGTCAGAGTGTCGGTGTTGCCAAAACAGGTTCTTGGGAAGGGTAAAACTGGGTGGAATGCTATTGTCCTCCTGATATATATACCTAATTGCCATATACCTCCAGCACCTTTAAAGTGGGATGGGGACCATGAACCCCTGTGGCATGCCACGACACCAGCAGTTGCTGCAGGGGTCCTGACCAACAGTGTGTGTCTGATACAAGTCCATTCCTGTTTGGGAATCCACTTCCAATTAATAAGAACTTTAGGTTGCAGCCAGAATGATAACTCTCACATTAAATGGGAAAAACTGGCTCAGTTTCAGGATGTGATAAACACAGAACTGCCCACTGCCTAATGCAGCGTTAGCTGCTACACTGCTAATTGTGGCATCAGTCAGCCTAGATGGCTTTCAAAGCTAATTTTGTATACAGAGTTGAATCTCATGGAGGAGCCCGAAAAAAGAACAGACTGGGATGTAACAGAACGAAAAAAAAAACAGTGGGGGGGGGGGGGTGGGACGGGATGACACACGAACACCAGGGTATATCAGGGACAAACTAAAGGAAGACTTGGAAGAATAATAGACATGGGGGAGAATGAGAGCATGAGGAGGAGGGCACAGGGGGTGAACAGGACGGGTACAGAAGCAAACTCTCAATAGCAGAACTGGAAATGAAAACTGGGGAAGAAGCATAAATAGAACAATTTTTTGTCAATAAGAATAAAAATGAGATGGAATAAAACAAAATAAAATATTGTCAGTTCAACAATTTAAAGAATACCATTTTTTTATCTGATCCTCCTTGCTAATAAAGGATATCAGGAAAAAAAATGCTGAGGATTCATCATGGGCCACGTTTGTGGCCAAGCAGAGAAGCAGAAAAATATCATATTAAATTTATATCAAATAATATTAAATGAAAGATAATTGTTTCGACGCAAACATTATTTTCTTACTTGTACTTACGTTAGAACATAGATTTCCAAATCGATGTTCATATGACGTCACTAATACAGAAAGCTTTTTTGTCATTGAAAGTACAGTGCATGGAAAGTTTACATTATCCATAAAGGCATCAACAGGTTATCAAAACGGAGTTTCTCAGAATTGGACCAATTAGTCAAAGCACTTGCGACGGGGTTAAACACCACCAGTGAATCGGAAACGCTATTATTGTTTTTAATATTAATGTTTAATATGTTTTTTTTTATATTTCGTTTTTAATATTACAATCCCATCAGTGTAACAATGCTTGAATGAAATTTTCATGCAATGTGTGTGACAAATGCGGTTGGTCAGCAATTGCTCGCATACAGTAAGCGTATCGTGTTCATGTATTACAACACCCTTATTGAACATTATAAATCATCACGTAGTCCTTGTTATGAGAAGAAACACATCACCAATTCCTTGCGTTATGCTTCTGTTTTAACAGCAGCGTCTGACCTCCAAACCGTGCACCAGCCCTCATTGTGCTCATCTGCCCACACATGGGCCCTTTGGCCTCTCGGCTTGCTTTGTCAGCGGCCCTTTTTGTCTTGTGTCACAATTTTCTGTTATCGTCAAGTAATGTTTTGAAGGAGGTGGCGCCGCAATGGTCCCCATGCCGGTCTCTGTCCTGCCCACGGCTTGGATTCCCTGGTCAGCCATGGAAACCGCTCAATGACTTCACCAAGGCCCGCTTTATGGTGGGTGGCACCCCCAGAGATTGGAAAAGGACACATAAGACTTGGCCTCTTGCAGGGCCTTTCAAGTAGGTCTCTCATGACCCGAAGCACCTGCCATGCTTATCTCCAGATGTTGTCTTCACTGATTCCCATTATGGTCTCCACACTCATGAATTGCCTTCCTTGTTATGAGTTATTTTTGATAATAATCAGAGATCGCTCAAAATATTCGATGAAAATTGCTCAACCAGATTGAAATTCCATTCCCTTTGATGATCAGATTGAAGAAGTAGGTTCATGAAGCAGACATATACATGAACACAGCACATGATATTACACATGGCACATGACATTACACATGGGATGTAACACATTACACATGATACAGTCTGGATTCGACCAAACATGAATCGGACATGGAATAAAAGCCAATTCTACATTATATCCATTGTTCGTCCAAAAATTTGTCGACTCTCCAATCTGGAATGATGACAGCACTATTTTCAAAGTAATGAAACAAAAGAAAACATTACTTATGATTACTTAATTCATGCATTTACATTTACATTTACATGTACATTAATGCCACGACAGTAAATTTACGAGGGTATCAACATACAGAAAGTCTAAGTCATGACTCTATGGTGTAAGGGTTCGAGCTTCCACTCTGAGTTTTTGAGTTTGGTTGTTCAAACGCTGGCCGAGTCATCCCAAAGACTTTAAAAAGGGTACGTGCTGCTTCCTTGCTTAATGCTTAGCTTTTAAAGGGATAGAGCATGGGCAAACGACCATAGGTTAGCAACAATTGTGCAGGCTCTTAGGGCCAAATGGCCTCCTACTGTGTTGAAGCTCCTCGTAAGGGAACTCATTATTTTAAGGCTCAAGTCAGACTCATGATGAATATTTGAAAACTCCCAGATTATATTTTCACGTTATTGGGAGATCTCAGCATATGCAGTATCATGTACCATGCAGAATAAGTTTATAACTCAAACAAATTTCTGAGCCATCAGGTGGCGGCCTAATTGGGTAATATAAAAAGCTAAACCCGATTAATGCACTTGCCCTAGTAATCCAATGATCACAGTTAACCTATCATTTGTTGTGACGGTTTAGTGATTAGTGGTGCTTGGTCCTGCTGTTCAAGTGACTTATTTTGTCCAGGAACTGTTCCAGACACCTCGTAAAGGCAATAATATATTCTTACAGCAAAATCGCTTTAATGTGCTGTAAATGAGATCCATTTGTCTCATGGGAATAAGGCACCGCTGTGGTTGTTTAACACGATCGCAATTTGTTTTATTCGAAACTTGGTGGTCATTCACATGTTTTATTTATCATTGTTGTCACAGTGAGAGCTAGAACGGCGCTCGGTAGAGCGCATACCTCCACCAGGCTGAAGGGTTTAGGGTTTGCATCCCACTGATAGACCGGATCTGGATCTTCACCAAAATCGAATCAATTGGTCATTGTCACACACTCAACCTTTACAACCAAGTTTCGTCCGGATCCGCCAAAAACTTTGTGAGATACTGTGCTCACAGAACAAACAAACAGACAAACAGATGTAAAAACAACTCCTGTCCACCTTCGCTGGTGGAGGTTATAACAAGGACGCAAATGTTTGTTTGAGGTGCAGCCCTGGATCTCTTTGTAATCTTTGTAAAAGGTGCCCTTTGCAAGCCTTCATCGGGAGACGACACGATACAATCAGTGGAACTCTCTATCAAAAGTTACCCTGTATCGAATGCATTACCCTGAATAGAAGCGCTTTGGCTTCGGAGACCTCTGCAATTTGAAGGAGCGCGTGTCTTAAAAGTGACTTCCATATCCGACACGTCCACAGTCGCTCTCCTTGAGCAAACTTCCCCATCTCATCCTCGATGGACTTCACGACCACCTTTTGTTTGCTTAAGAGCTGTGCGCTCAAAGCGCTACATACTTAAAACAACCTTTTTGCTTTTAGGAGTAAAACGTCCATTTTCTGTTTGGCGATCGAACTGCAGTTGAGCATTTGGAAACCACTTCGCTGAGACAAGCCGAGGTCAAACCGACCAGAGGGCTTTTAACTCAATTGCGCATCATTAATTGTGCTCATATATATATATATATAAATATACATATATATATATATATATATATATATATATATATATATATATATATATATATATATATATATGTTTATATATATATATATATATATATATATATATATATATATATATATATATATATATATATATATATATATATATATATATATATATATATATATATATATATATATGTTTATATATATATATATATATATATATATATATATATGTTTATATATATATATATATATATATATATATATATATATATATATATGTTTATATATATATATATATATATATATATATATATATATATATATGTTTATATATATATATATATATATATATATATATATATATATATATATATATATATATGTTTATATATATATATATATATATATATATATATATATATATATATGTTTATATATATATATATATATATATATGTTTATATATATGTATATATATATATATATATATATATATATGTTTATATATATATATATATATATATATATATATGTTTATATATATATATATATATATATATATATATATATATATATATATATATATATACAAGAAGAAGATATGTGTATATATATATATATATATATATATATATATATATATATATATATGTTTGTTTATATATATATATATATATATATATATATATATATATATATATATATATATATATATATATATATATATATATATGTATATATATATATATATATATATATATATATATATATATATATATATATATATATATATATATATATATATATCTTCTTCTTCTTCTTCTTTCGGCTGCTCCCATTAGGAGTCGCCACAGCGGATCATCCGTATGATCCGCATAGTGATTTGGCACATGTTTTACGCCGGACGCCCTTCCTGACGCAACCCTGGTCGCCTCTTACGACACAGGGATATGGTACACCTATTTTAACCGGGGTATAGACCGGCCCAGTACACTGCTACTCATTTCGCCGACCTCGGAAGGATGACAGGCTGAGTCAACCCCCTGGTGTATTAATTCAGTGGCCCAACGGGCCTTGAACTCAGGACCTTTTGGATCCCAAGCCGCTGCCCTGACCACTGCGCCAACACCAGGCTCATATATATATATATATATATATATATATATATATATATATATATATATATATATATATATATATATATATATATATAAACATATAAGAAAATAAATATAAAATAAATGTACAAATAAATAAATATAAATATAAATAAATACAAATCAATAAAAATAAATATAAATAAATATACAAATAAATAAATATAAATAAATGTACAAATCAATAAAAATAAATAAATGTACAAATCAAAAAAAAATAAATATAAATAAATGTACAAATAAATAAAAATAAAGATAAATAAATGTACAAATAAATAAAAATAAAAATATTTATAAGAATAGAAATAAATATTTGTAAATATGTATATATATAAAAATAAATAAATACATATGTAATTGATGAATGGCTTCATTGTGATGATGTGAAGAGGACATGTGATGCATGTAAAGAGATCGCACATAAAGAGATCATGTGATGCAGGACAATGACACGAATCGGCACCGGTTTATTTTCATATCAATTACAAGGACATTAGGAAACGATGGACAAATAGATCGAGTACATGGGATTTGAACCTGGGTTTATGAGGCATCGTGTGAGCCATCGCGAGGCATCTGGTCATTGGAGTCGAGTTGCTCTACAAGAGGGACGATCAAAATTACCGGCTAATCGGAGGGAGAGGGATGTGAAAAATCATTCATTATTGATTTTATATCATCAGTCACATTACATATTCTTTTATCCAGAGTGATTGAAATAGAAAGAAGAAACGTTTCTCGTGCAAAGTTGAGATGACACACAATATTTGAAGGAATGGTGCTGCACCATGGAGTATGCTGCTAGTTAAAGTTTATGGAAAAGTTTGACAGCAAGAAGACTTGCGGATGTGTTGGGGGTGGGGGGGGCGGATAAAGTGGGGTTCAAAAAGGGTTTATTAATTAATTGGGAATGTAGACCGACGGGTCACATCGTTGCAGGTAAGGGTAAAGGTAGTGAGCGTAAGATGGTAGAATAGAATGTTGAACTTGAGGTGTTTGTTCAGGGATTTCCGAGTCCTTGTCCGTTTGCTGTATTTTGTTTTGAAGCAATCTGTCGGATTATCACGTAAATGTATTTAAGGGGAAATGTCCTCCCATATGCTCCTTACATACATCCCCTGATCCTTTCCCTCGACGTCCTCTTACTTTCTCCAAAGGAAGGACAATAACTTTGTTGAAACACTTTGTACTAATATTGTGGCCTGGGGTGCATAAATAAATTGAGTTTTACTTATCCATCGAGTTGTGTGAGGACATTATTAAATCTTACAAACACCACCCCCCCCCGTTCATTTAACCTACACCCCCCCCCCCATGATCTCCCAGTGACTCCCTCTCTCCCACACATTTTCTCCTGTTCTGCCTTTCTTCCTCCATCTCTACAGAACCAACTATAAAATGACATAAAAGGAGATTCCGGGCATGACCATCCCACACACATCTCCTGGCTTTGTTCAAAAACTTTTCCACTCCGGCAGTTTTGCTGGATCTTTTTGTCTGTCTTTCCTGATGAGTTTGAGCTTAAAGAAAAACGTGCACGTCGCTCAAAATGCGTGTGTGTGCTCACCGGCTGTCGGTTCACTACTCGCTATGAAGCCGGGTAAGGGCGATGCTGCTGCGCACGCATTCTTTCCCTGCTATTTTGCGTCGTTTTAACCACAATGCGATGAAAGGTGTTTCACTAGTCCAGCTTGGACACTCGCACAGGTCACTTTGTCGATATCTGCCCGACAGCGTTAGATGTCCACCCTGATAACTTCGATAGAAAGTGGTTGCAGGAAACAGCGGTGAGTGGTCACCAGCACCACCTGTTACCTGGTTGGACAGATAGAGTAAGAATATGAGGTGTTACGACATCAAACATTGTGCTCGACCCTGCGTTAATCATCCGGCTAACATGTCCTCGTTATGTCATTGTATTTTGTCGTTCTGAGTGTCGGAAACGAATTGCAATCGATGAAGATTCAAATAAAGATTGCGATAAGACATTCCAAAGTTTAACAACAGCAAACATCTATATACTTGCTGATAAAATTACTTCGGTAACTAATTAATTTTTTTTTTAATTAATTTTCTTGATAAATATCAAATAACTTTTTGAAATTTCCCCTCGAGAACAAACAAAATTAGCTTCATATGTAAGGTGACGTCATTTATAAGGTTCGTACTGCAGATTTCAACAAAGGTCTCAATGTACGTGCAGATTCTTGAGAAAGAGTATTGGAGAGTGCTAACCAAACCGAAGGGTTGAAATAGGAATGGCAGCACGACGGTGGGATGAGCAAAGTCTGAAATACGAGCAAAGCTCAATACATGCACAAATTGTCTTTCCTTACAAGGGTCAAGGCTCATAGAGGAGCGAAACAACAAGGGGCAGCAGGCTTACAAACTACCAAAAGGCATGGTGGTTGGGAAGAGAGGGAGGGAGATGGACATACACAAGGAGGTAACGAGTGACAATTGTCCAGAGAGGAACAGAATTGGAAAGAATCAAAGTGTGTGGATTTCATGGACACACACACTCATGAGGTAGTGATAAGTTGCACATATCAAAGACTGAAGTGAGGAGGATGAGACAGTAGACACAGGGAGATGATTCCACAATGGGGACAATAAGGGGATGGATTAATGAGATGGTGGGAAAAATCTTGGGTTTGCGGAGGGTGACCAGGTGAGGGTTTCTTGAGGAATGCGTGCAAGCTGTGGTGGCTAGGGGGTGGCAGAGGTATTCGAAGGCAGGAGGAGCAAGGCTAGATGTAAGTTTTTATTAAAATAGAGTCCACCTATTTGCTGCTGGTGGGAAAGTGACAGTCAGTGGGACCCTCTTTTCTTGAGATTGCAATGATCACCACAAGAGGAGCAAGCTGGAAAGCAAGAGAACCAGCTCAAAGTGGGGAGCAATACTCCATGGAGATCCATACAAAAGCTGTGTACACCGTGATGAGCTCAGTCTCGCTTGTGAATGCTTCAGCTAAACAGAGAAAACCGAGACGGTGACTAACCTTTGATGCCAGCTTGGTGATATGATCCTCCCAGGAAAGGTTCCGGCAAATATTGAGGCCAAGGAGTTTCATGGAATGCACCTCATCCACTGGCTCTCGAGAGAAGTGGATAACATCGTTCAATGGCTGATCTTTGTAGAGAGATGGTATGAGAGCATGGGACTTCCCTTCATTGAAAAGTCAAGTACCGAGTAGCTGACCGGTTGCTTATCTTGTCCAGGTGTGATAATTATGGATGAATCCCACTTTACATTGATAAGCAGCAATCAATAATGGTTGGTTCAGTGGTGGAGGTGGACTGATATCATCATCGATGTAGAACATCTCCAGGGAATATAGGGGAGGATCAGTACAATTTGGGGGATCCATTTAATCCAATGATATCAGTAATCTACGCAAATTGCTCTGGCCAGGTACAGACATATTGTGATCTCCCATGCCATTCTTTCAGGTACACAGCTCATCAGTTGGGGGTTCACCTCATCCCAAGTTTATGGCAAATGCGTTGAAATGACACCTTGATGGATATGAGAAACCATTTCTGAGGCCACAGGAAGTCCAGATGTGAACACTATTGAGTCGATGTGGCTTCAGAGAGAAGTTCAAATGGTAACCAAGCCAAATCTTGGTTTTGGCCTCAAAAAATGATTTATTGTGGATTATTATGACTTTTCCTTGTTGGATCTTCAAGGACTATATTGAACATGATGCTGTAACGTAAGCGTGAGCGTGATGCCGTATGTTTGGAATATTATTATCAGAATAAGTCATGAAAATACAACGAGCCACTATTTCACTGTGTGACTGTGGAATGGCATTGCCCACAATGTATTTGGTAAATGAAGACCGAAACCTAAAATCGTCATATTTCGAAGACATCTCACGAAAGAGTTTTGGGAAAGATGTAACTTTTCAATTTTATGTGAGAAATCAACCTGGATTGGATACCTCAAATCTTTGCCATTAATACCTTGTGCCAGTACCATTGTAATATACTAGCTGAAGTACCCAGCATTGCCCAGGGAAATTAAATAAACTATACATTTAAATCGTTTCTGCATGACAATTACAAAACATATTACTTGATCATGCCCGGTAAAAAACCCAGGCAAAAAAAAAAATAATAATAAGCAACACTTACTCAAGGCCTGAACACGGAGGTGTTATGATAAACCTGTGTAAAGCAATCTTTTTAATAACTGGTGCACACGTAAACACTATAATAATTAAACGTGTTGTTGACAACATATCACTACAACCTCAATGAACAATTTTCACAATACATATTACTCGATCGCTCCTGGTAAAAAAAAAAAAACCCAGGCAGTGTATAAGCTTTAGACCTGATCGAGGCCTGAAGGTAAATTATCTGGCTTTATCTGGGGTCAATTTTTTTTTAAATCCAAACATAGTCCTTAACCTTCTTCTGGATGAACTTCCGGATGAAAGAGGAGGCCATAAAAGTTTAGTCACACTGGTTCCTGCTGAATCTAAATGCATAAACGAACAAACACACAAACAAACAAACGTTCTTCTTTATATATTAGAATTCTTTATACATCATATAATTAAATGACATTATCTTTTCACTATGGACTTTTCAGATGCCATGGGGTTTTTTCAAAACAAGGAAAAGTCTTTGAGCTCGTCAATGATGATTCCACAAGGTTCCATGAATGTTACGTCTCCAGTCAGGAGATTTAATAATATGTCATAGCGTATCATATATCACATGATATCGCATAAGATGATGTAAAATATGACATTTCTCAATAAGTTGAGCATGTATTCCCCCACAATTGATTTATATTTAACCGGTAATTGTGGAAATATAACTTGATGGTTGAAGAAAGCTGAGAGACATTATGTCAAAACCAATTAAAACATTTTTTTGATACAAAGGGGTTCAGGCATAGAACACTAAACGGATCATGACGCAACAGAACAAAAGGAAAAGTAGAGAGAGGAAGGAAACACGAACAGCAGGGTTGAGGGATAAAATAGAGGGAGACTTGGACAAATAATGGGCAGGGGATGCTGCACGGGGTAAACAAGATGGATACAGAAGCAAACTCTCAGGAAGGTAAAACTGAAAATTTGGAAGGAGGTGGGCTTGGGGGGTGAGGGAAGGAAATTACAGGGTGAGAAAAGATCATGGTTTTGATCAAAGATGGTGGTGAAGAGCTATCTTGAAGACCTGGAGGGGGGAAGAATGAGAAAATGTGGAAGTTGATTGTCCAGGTGGGAAAAAACAGGAACGAATGAGTGGAAGTGAGAAGTGAATGTAGATTTTGGGAGTTTCAGTGGACGGGGATTGATGGAAGACCATGACCTGGGGGAGGGGAGGAGGTGGGGACAAAGCACGGAAAGAGCAGAGGGTGCAAGACCAGAAAGGAGAAGGTAGGAGACAGAGAGACCATACACCAGCTATCTGTGATGAGAAAGTGATAGGCCCATGGACTCTGCTTCATCGTGGGATATTCCAATAATCTTGAAAACAATAAAGTGGCAAAGTGCTGTTTTATGCGGCTGAAACATAAAGATAAATGAAACAGGAAGGATGGAATAATGTCGGTAAAGGCAGTCAATGGGAACGCTATCGGTGCAAGAGGTGAAAGGAGTTTGGCGGAAATTCAGCCAGATTAGGGGGTGGGGTGCAGCAATCGGAATGCCAGACAAAGGTGTGCAAGGGCAGGAAGTGGAAGATGTGTGAGTATGAAAGAGGGTGAGAGCAAGAGGGAAGGTGAGAGCAAGAGGGAAAGTGAAAGATAAAAGAACGACGGAAACTGAAAGGTAAAGACGCAAGAACAAAGATGAACAAGAGTGTGGAGTGTGCGAGCTTTCAGGCAGATCCAATGACCCAGACAGAGAATCGCAAAGACAGACTCAAAAACTCAGCAACAGACAAGAAGAAGGCTCGTTGACCAACAAGAAGACGAGAGAGGCTACACGCTCATGCCCCCCTTTATACTCGCCTCACCCCATCCATCGCACAGGCCTCACTCTCCTCATTGGGTGAATTTTGGCTAAGGGGGACCTTCTCCTTCACCCATGCACTAAATATGATGGATGCACCACCTGGTGCAAACCACATGGCACAAGGCCGTTTTGAGGTGGTTTTGAGAGGTGACTTAGGAGGTTCAGGTGGAGGATGAGGTTACTGCACTGAAGGCAGGGTGTAAACTGCAGAGAATGTTCTGTGCGCTGTGTTTTGTGCAAAGCCGAAAGGATGTCCGCCTCTTGATAAACCCAATCCTTACCACCAAAAGAACCACCAGAGTTGGCACATGGAATGTCAAAACACTCTCAGAATAAGAAGATGGCCCAGGTGTTGAGGATATACTGTTGTGAATCTGGAAGCCATGAGCACACAACATACAGGTCCTATAGATCAGTTATATCGGTAAGTACATGTTGCCAGTTAGGGTCCCGACCTTCGTCTAATGGGAAATTAAATGTTCCTGCGCTGTGGAGTTATTTTGATAGTTAGGGTTTTTCTTTTATTTTTACACACCAACATCAATGCCGCCCACACCGCATCGCCTTCGCTTCCTTCACCTCGATCTGGCCGGCGTCATGGTGGGCGGGGTTCAAGGAGGAGCCGCGCGGCGGCCCTTGGTCAATCAGCGTGTGGCAGGTGGGGTGACCATTGCCCGGCCAGTCAGATCCCAGGACAGGAGGAAAGGGCTCCGCGTGACGTCACCACACCCCTGGGCCAATCAAGGAGCTTACCACCCGTTTTTGCCACTGAGAGAGACGAAGAGTGATTTGCGCACCAAAACCAGCCAGTGAGAGAGGGAGGGTCGCGAGGAGGCGCCCCCCTCCTCAGAAGAGGGGGGGTATAATTATAGGTGCGGTCTGCATGTTCGGGGGGTTCTGAGAGTTCTGGCAATAAGTGAGCATCTGCGGCGCAAGGTGGTTGAGTGCGAAAGCGTCTGCGCACGGAGTGGGCGGTGCAACGGAGGGTCTTCTCCTGCCAGCTTTCGCCCTGCCGACTTTGTTTGCCTGGAGCCCGATCATGAGGGTGTTTGGATCGTGCTGGGGGTCCAGTTCTGCCTCGAGGACCTGGTCCTTGAAGACCGCACCAGGTGGACAGGTCCGAGACAGGCCTCAATAAAGACCATTTGGTCCGATTATTTTGGGTGTGTGCATGTGTGCGTGTGTGTGTTTGTTGTGCCAGTCAGATAAGTAGTGAATTGTATAAGTGCCGTGCTGTATATACGTGCATTTCTTTTAATCGGATTAACTCTGCTCTTGCGTGCTTCCCTGGTTCCCCAATTATTATTGTTAAATAAACATCCCATTTGTGAAATGTATCTGCTCGTTCGTGTCCTTTCCTCCATTGGCTTAGTGTGCTGTAGGTCGGGAAATTAGCCAGGCTGTTGCCGCTGCAACATGAAATTTGGACTGACGGATCTCGGCGATAAACCGCCTGGGTTGCACACGGATCGAGTACGCGAAGCGGCTCTTTCCGTATGGGTGCCGTCAAGGGTGTGGAGACTCGGTAAATCGCCACGTGGAAATCTAGGTATTTTGAAAATTGGCGAATAACCCTGCACCATGTGGCAGAAATATTGACGCTTCACGGTCCAATAAGGAACCCGTACTTTTCCGAAAAGGTACGATCTAAATTCCGGGCAATCGGTCGAGCCAACTCTGCAGCTCCATCTAGCAGTCATACTCGCGGCCGACGCCCGGCCCTGCAACAATAGGACCAGGGACCACAGCCTGAGAGTAAAGAAGAGGAGAGTTAAGACAGTAGTAAGGCAGGGGACTTTTACTCGGAGAGTAGTTAATGCATGGAATGGTCTCCCTGGAAATGCAGTGACAGCAGAAACAGTAGATAAGATTAAATTGGAATTTGATAGGTACCTGGAAGTTCAAGAGATTGGGATGTATAGGGATGTTGGCGGGACTTTTAGGGAGCTTGAGTATTGATGGGTGATTGTGTGCATGTGTAGAGAGTGATGTTGGTGGGGGTCTCATCAAGGGGTGTTGTGTGGTTGATGTTTTGTGTTTTTTACCAAAGCCCATGCCCCCTCCCCTGGAGGGGGGGAACTACAAAAAAAAAACATTCAATAATAATTTTTTTTGCATTTTTCTTATCTTGATCTGGTGTTGATAAATTAGTGTGGAGTTGATGCGGTACAGGCATGATGGGCTGAATGGCCTCCATCTGTGTCTAATTTCCTTGCGATTCCTTGTGAATGGTCTCACCATCGGAAACACGTTCTTCAAACACAAGGACATTCACAAGAAGACATGAAGGTCACCAGATGGCAACACCTTGAATGAAATTGACCACATTTGCATCAGCAATAGATGGCGGACATCCTTGCAAGATTTCCGATGATACAGAGGTGCTGATGCAGGATCTGACCACCACCTTGTGATTGCTATGATCCACCTGACATTAAAGAAGGTAATGACTTTGATTCAATAACGTCTATATGCCCTGGCGAAACTGAAGGATCAGGGCACTGCACAAAGTTTCCTGTTGGCCCTTTCCAACTGATTCAAAGCCCTGCAAGGTGCAGGTGACTTTGAAGAGCAGTGGAGGATCTTCAGGGATGTGAACAAAGAGGCAGCAGATATCACCATCAGGAGAAGGACAGGAACCCTTAAAGAGCATTGGATTAGTGACCCAACTTCAAAGATGATTCAGGAAAGGAAGGCAGTGAAGAACAGGAGAGACCAGGAAAGGGTAACAAGCATGAGACAGCAAGCAGATGAAGAACACAAACAACTGGACAAAGCTGTGAAAATGAGTTGCAGGAGAGACAAGAGGAGCTGGATAGAGGAGAAAGGCAGAGAGGTGCAAGAGGTAGCGAATCGGAATGACACCAGGACAGTGTACAGAATAGTACAAAAACTGAGTGGTATGAGCAGTAACACCTCAGTACCAATCAAGGACGGAAAGTCACTAACAAATGAAGAGCAGGATGAGAAGTCATGTCCTACATATACAAACTCGAGAGGTGACCTGTTGGAGTCGCTTTTGAATGTGTTCCATCTGGTGGGAAAATAAAGAGAGGGAGGCCAAAAAAGACTTGGAGCAATACCTTCAGAGAAGACTTGAATGATAGGGACTCCACCTGGAGACCTGGAGTGGAGCAATATGTAGGCATGCACGTATGTGTGTGCGTGCGTGCGTGCGTATATATGCTTTCAGCACCCTCTGGCTGTGATGGTGAGCATCAGCAGCAGATTAAGTTTCACATGGTAAAACTGCATAATCTGCAAAGAACAAAAGCCAGTCTGCCACTCAGAGAATTGTTCCTGCCAATGCAAACCAAAAACCAGAAGGTAAGTGCCATTGTGTGGAGACGTAGGCAAATTGAAAATATATAATACAACCAGAGAGTTCATCGAACACGATATCCTGTGCAGTTACTTCAATTTTAAGAAAATAATGATTTTAATGATCGTTTAAAAAAAAATCTGAATGTTTACTTCTGTTGAAGTAGTCTAGAAGCAGTCCTGAACAGCACCCTTATACACCACCCCTTTGAACCTTTTTTAAATTGAAGTATACCAAACTGCAGGTTTTTGGAACGATTATGACAGGTGACATGTGTTCCACAGTCTTCAAATATATAATTCAATTTAAATTTTAAGAGGATATCTCTGGGTTTTATCACCAATTTTTGCCATGTCTATTGCATCACCCTATCTAACACATTACATTCGTTATTCATGCCTGTTGTTTGTGTCCATTATGCCATCCTTAAAATCAGTAAGTTTCCTGTTTGGAATGATTTTCAATTTTGTTTGACTGCCAGGCAGACGGAATAAAACAATTATCTCACTCCTCTGCACATGTGTCGTCTGGACGAATTCAAAGCCAGAGTATGGTGAAACGACAAACTTGTTTTCATATTCATGTTCTGATTTGCATTCAAAACATATCATTCAAGATAATAACTAAGCTGTTCCTCGATCATAAACTGTTAAGACAGACAGGTGGATGGACAGACATGAACCAATTGCTTAACCCCAGTTTTCGCCTCGCTTGGACAGGGTAACAAGAACATGGGCAGGACCAATGAGAGGCAAATTTGGTTTGTCATGATGACATAAAATATTTTCTCCAAGTATTGTTAAACACAAGGATTTTGAAAGTGCCAAAAAGGCGATTTGCGTTCTACAGTATTCAAATATATAATTCAATGGAAATAAAATAAAGATTTTAAGTTGTTGGAAAATTAAAAAAAACATTCTGCAAGTTTACCGTCATTGATGAAAGAACGTCTCAACATCGCCTCCACTGACTTGGCTACAAAGTGTGTGTCTTATGTGATAGTCATGTCTTATATGTGGAGATAGATAGTCTTAAATAGTCTTATGTGTGGAGCACATAAGAAGCCTCTTCTAACAAGCGGAATCAAGACATTTAACTTCTTAGGGGTTCTCCAAAGAATCCGTCAGAATATCTAGATTGTCAGCTGGGAACAACCTGTCCACATCCAGGCAATGTAATGCAATTAAAGGAAACTTTCGGTTGGATATGGAGTGATCTGGATTCGACAACTCAATAATGATACAAAATATCGGTGGCTCAGCAAAATATTGGTGGCCAAACAAAATACCGGTGGCCAAACAGGAAGAGATGCTTTTCGTGCTGTAATAGTTGGTTTTCCCAACTCTAGAAATCAAACATGTCACTCATTTACATAATTTTATTTGTCGTTTTCAACACCAAACTACCAAAGAATCCTAATTATAGCAGTTGGTTGAATGATTATAGCTGGGCACTGTATTTTTGTGTGTGGCATGCGCTGTTTAATGTTAGTTTTCAAAGTGGTTGCTTAAGGCAGTTGAAAAACCTTTTAGACATCACAAAGCAGGATTAGAGAGAAAAGAGTTGGAAAAATTAGTTCAAATATATTTACAATGTGAAATATCTGAGAAGTGTTGAAAAAGTTACATTGACTGCCCAAAGCACCACCTCTCTTGTACCACAACAAGCAATAAGGGAATTGAAAGAGCAATGCAAATAATTATTTACATCATTCATCGTAGTAAAATTACTCATTTTAAAACAGACTTACCAATATAATTCTCCCTCCCATTAAAAGACTATTACATACGGCTTCCATACTTTAACCACAGTTAGTACCATGTTGGTGCTTTTAGCAAAAAAAAAAAAAATTCAGAAAGTAAAAACAAATGAGTCATCAGTCTTTCACAAACTCGCTCAGTGGTCTCTCTGTCTTGTAATCCCTCGTTACTGGTCTTGCACCCTCTGCTCCTTACATGCACTGCTCACCCCCCCTTTTTTTTTTTTACCCCCAGGCACCTGCAGGGCACACATGGTTCACCAGCAACCCCTTTCTGGTCAAACTCCCAAAATGCAAAATTACTGCTCACCTCTACTCATTTGTTCCTCTTTTTTTCCTGCCTGTGGAACCAACCTCCATATTCTCTTCAATCTTACTCTTCCGTCCAGGTCTTCAAGACAATTGTTCACCACCATCTCAGATCATCCTCCATCCAAAACCATGATATTTTCTACCACAATTAACCCTCCCCATGCCCATCTCTTTCCAAATTTTTAGTTTACTTCCTGCCAGTTTGTGGCTGTATCCATCTTGTTCACCCCCCTCATCCTCCCTGAACCCTCATTATTCCCCACATACCTCATTTCTCCAAGCCTCCCTCTATTTTGTCCCTCATATCCTGATGTTAGTGTGTTTCCTCCCTCTCTTTCTACTGTTCCTTTTGTTGCGTCATGTCCTGATCTGTTCTATGTTCTAGCTCCTTCACGAGCCTCCACATTGTGTACAAAAATGCTCTTTGCTCCTCAGAACTGATATGAAAGTCAAATTAGCTTGCTGTGTTAGTAGAGAGCTAAGAGGGTCATGTTGCAAATAATTGGATTTTCTGGTCAATGACAACACCAAGCCTGTTGATATTTACAGACTATTGGCTGTATACTATTGGTATGATTGCCTGTCAAGGACATTTGTTTGAAAGAGCACCTTGGGGGAAGGGGTTTGGGGGAGTGAGTATGTTTGGATGAACCAGGCCATTGCAAATGTTGGAAGGTGTATGAAAGCTTCAACTCAAAATGGACAAAGTATGTGTCAAAAGCTGGAGAATACCTTGAGAAGTAGTTTAACTACCATTGTTGCAATATGCATACAAGCTTAGCTTGAAATATAAGTGAGAGATCCAGTTAAATTTGAAGCACACCTCACACTGAGGTGTTGTTTTGGATCAGGTCCACCAGAATACTTTGAAATATGGCATTATGCATATCGTGTATTGAGGAAATGATGAAATGATGACCTTTTTCGTGTTTTTTGCACGTTGGCAGATTGTTAAATCGTGATTGCTGCATCTATCACATCGTATATCAAGTGAATCTTGCGGTGGGCAGGAAGGGGGGCTCATTGCATTATTTTGATCAGACGACTTAAGGTCTAGCGACAGAGCAAAAGGGTATGACTATTCACTGAGATGGACAGTGTGATTCTGGCGAAATAATTCTCAGAACTTTAGATGGGCAACATGCAACAACACAATTGTTTGACTTCACAGGATGGTGCAGAGGCAAAACACTCACCCTTGAAGTGTCTAACCTAGCTTTGATTAACAACCTGACTATACAGTATAAACCGTCATGACAGTGTTTCGCAGGCAAGGGGTTGCATGAATTAGTGTATGCACTGCCGTCTGGTGGATGAGAAGTTAAGCTGGCGACCCGTTTACT
>NC_140972.1:71850155-71872655 GCF_056783735.1 Eptatretus burgeri | reverse complement strand
CGTCACGGGCAGGTGCAAAGTGCGCGAGCTCTGAGTTGCCGCGCAGGTGCTGCGCATGAAAAAAAAAAAAAAGAGCAAGCCTCACTTTCGGGTGCACAGGATTCCTGGGCAAGGGGTGGAAGACCCCCTTACCGGGGCACAGGATGGAAACTAGTTAGGGGGAAGGGTTAGCTTAGCTAGACCGACTTCATGGGGCAGGGGTAAGTCCTCATGGAGTCCGTGGAATGGATTAGTTAGAGGGATTGTAGCCAGATTTAGGTTGGGAAATAAAATGATTTATTTGAAGACAGTGACAGACTTTGGATGTGTAGAGGGGACGTAGCTTAGCTACGTAGTGTAAAAGGAACGTGCTATAGTTTAAGGGACGACGTGGGAGCACGAGTTAGTTAGGGGATGTAGTTAGAAGGATGGCAGAGTTCAGCGGTGTGTGTGTTGAAGAGTTGTTGGTGAGTTGTGAGGTGAGTACTTGTTGAGTGAGTGAGACCAGCGGGTCTGTGTGTATGGAGCGAATGGGGAATGCATGGTGCGATGAGTGATTGGGGGGAGGAGTGACTCCCGCCCAAGGGACCCCGGGGTCAGTGTAGAGTGAGTTAGCTGGGTTAGTCAAATTGAAAAATGGAGGTCGTTTTGTTGTTGGTGGGAAAGTAGGCTCGAGACCCATTTGGAGGGGTGCAGGAGCCCTGTTGACGGGCTTGGGAGCGTGGCTGCGAAAGGTGAGTATCGCTGAGTGGGTACCCCGGGCACCAGGCTAGTCGGCCGCGGTAGGCCATGGGCCCATGGGGGGCCGGGATAGAGTAGTGGGCACGGGTGCGCCTGCTTGGTGCGGGGGCCCGGGGCTCAATTAGCCGCGTGGGCAGTGTTGTGGGCACGGGTGACCCTCGGAAAGGGGCCCGGGAGGCCGGCCTGCCACGTGTGCGTTTCAGGGGAGGTGCCATGGGGGGCACTCCCCGGTGTTAGGGAGCTGGTAGGCTCGGAGGCAGTGTAGTGCCCGGGGGTGCCATAGCGGGAGATTCGGCAGAGGGTCGTGCCTGCCAGAAGGAGCCACGTGTCCCAACCAGGAGACCGTGTGAGGGCACGGGAAGAAAATTGGGGGGGCGAGGCCCGAAATTGTAAGGACACCAACACAGGCGACGGGAATCTGGGTTGTTAGAACCAATAGTTTAAGCGAGAGGCGCTTGTTGAAAGCCCCGGGGTAGTTTAATGGTTAAATGGTTAGGGTAGATTAGGAGATGTACCCCTCCGCACCATCCATCCCCTCGCTGTCGTTGTGGGCCGCTGGACCCACTTTGGGTTAAGATCGCCGAACTCTGGGGAGGCCATTCTGAGGCTTCGTTGGGCCTCGGCACAGGACGCCAGCTCTCCCTTGTTCCCCTCCGGGAAGGGAACGTAGGGGTTGGGAGTAGGCTAGGTGACAGGATAGGTTAGCCGAACAAAGACGATAAAGGGGGTTAGGGGACGATTTATAGTGGGGAAGTAAAAGAAAAAAAAATAATAAAAAAAAAATAAGTTGGGACTAAATTGGGGTTTGACAAATTAAGGGAGTGGGTATGTACAGTGACAGGCAAAGGCGATAGGGGGGAGGGAGACAGGTAGGTAGGTCCGAGCCCGCCTTCCAAGTGGCCAGCACCACCGCACTCCCTCCACCAACCTTCACTGAACGGTAAGGGCTGGCCAGCTTCATCAGCTGGCTGTTTTTCTTCAAGGCCTGTGCCGGCCCACTTCATCGGCAGCTGTTGTTTTGCTGCGAGGCCTGTGCCGGCCCACTTCATCTGCCGGCTGGCTGTTTTTCTTCAAGGCCTGTGCCGGCCAGTTCATCTGCCGGCTGTGTTTGCCTGCAGCGGCCTTCTGCGGGCTGTGTTTGCCTGCTGCCTTTGCCATGCCATGCCCACTGCCCACATTCACCAGCCCCGTTCAATTTTTGCTTTGCCCCCCCTGTTCATTGCCATGTGCGCCAGGATCGTAAAAGCAACAGTTTGCAAGCTGCAAGAACTGCCCTGTTGGCAGCTACAACACGGGCCTGCAGTGGCGGCCCGTGCACCGTGTTTTGCGTCCATCCATTCACCCATCCATTCGTTGTGCTCATTGCGTGTGCCACTTGAGCTGGCACGGAGACTACGTTTGTGCAGCCCATGCACCGTTGTGGTTCACTGCGTTCAGTTCAAAAAGGGAAGGCCTTGGACTGCGTGTGAGCAGCCAGCCACGTTCCTTGTCACCTGCATTGTTTTGAGCCAGAGACTGCATGCGAGCAGCCTGGCTCCCTGCTAACTGCTTTTCTTTTGCAGAGTTCAGTGATCCTGGGCCATGGTTTAGTGTAAAATTTGTAAGTTAAGGTTAAGATGTACTGTAAATATGAGTGCGCCCCCGGCATGTCTGTCTAGCGCCGGCAATTTTATTTAAGTCGTCCGTGTGAGTGAGTTTGTTTAGGTAGTTACGCAGCCCTCAGGTTATTTATTTTGGGGACACGAATACCATGAATGTCGCACCCAGGGATCCGTAGGTAAAATGTACTAGGGGAAAACTACACATGATGGCACACGAAAATTTGACGACTCGGGACGAGTCTGTAAAAAGGGGAGGGGGTAGTGTTGTGGTTACCAAATTCGCAAACCACCATTCAGGTCCCTTAGGTGAGGTATCTCGGCAAGTATATGTGTAGTTAGGCCCAAACCCGTTGTCTAGTGGGAATACATGTCATTTATGCGTGCTGCGACTCTTCAGGATAGCCGTTTTTCTTTTCTGTGTGCTTTTGGTGGAATTGAATATGTGTGCTTTCCGTTCATCGCGAATAAATGTGCTTTATTATTGAACTGTTCTCCCGCTTCGCTTCGTCTTTTCCTCTATTGAATCCCCATCTTGCTTCACGTAAAGGGTTGGTAGTGGGCTGAATACGCCCGATAATTAATCGAACCGTCGAGGTCGACGATAACACCGCTCGGTTATTCTGATAGTACGGAACGGGTCGCTTAAGTGGCCCGTGTCCGAAGTCGACCTGCGGCGAGGTGCGATCGCCCGGTCTACCCTCCGCGTGGGTACTTAGGTAGGTCGGGTCGGCGAGCAACCCTATCCCACGCGGGGGCTGATTGGCTCGATCGCGGTGAGACCGAAAGGTCCACCCGTGACTGGTTCCCGGCGTTAGTCCGAGAGGGTCACGACTGGATTGTCCGTCCGGTGGGCGACGTGCCCGATTCGAGTTACGTGGCCGTTCGCACGCCGGCGGGCGCGAATCCGCAACAATATATATATATATATATATATATATATATATATATATATATATATATATATATATATATATATATATATATATATATATATATATATATATATATATATATATATATATATAGTTACGAATTCTGGCCCGCCAGGCGTGCGGGCGATTGCGTAACTCCAATCGCAACCGTGTCGCCCACCGGCCGGACAATTCAGTCATGACCCTCCTGGAACTACCGCCAGGAGCCAGTCACGGGTGGAGGTTTAACCTCACCACGATCGTGCCAATTGCCCAGCCGCGCAGGATAGAGTTGCTCGGCAAATTTGACCTACCTAAGTACCTGTGCGAGTCGTCGACCGGGCGATCGTACCTCGCCGTAGGTCGGCCTAGGACACGAACCGCTTAAGCGGTCCGTTCCGTGCTCCAGTGATAACCGAGCGGTGTTATCGCTGACCTCGACGGATCAGATTCTCTTCTCTACCCGGGTGTTCAAAACCCACTACTAATTTATTCCGCGATTCAAGATGGCACTTTCAAAAGAGAAAAAGACGTCAAACAGGATACATTTCACACAAGGACATTTATTCAAGCAAGCACATATTACACACTCAACACAAGCAAGGAATCATGCACGTATTTATAAGCGAGGCAAATCGAAATGAAACACGGATACAGGCAAGAAAGCAATGAAAGCAATACCACCGACTATAATTATTAGCAATTTACAGGTAATTACACAGGTTTACTTGTCGGACACGGCGCCACCCACACACACAAACAAAAGAAAAGACCTCCCTTTAGTGGTCGTCCAGTCTCTCTCCCACGACCGTCAGCGTGGTCGCACCTGGTTCCGGCCTCCCACGTGGCCGGCGAACCCTCTCCGGCACCCCTCGTCCGGACGCGCAGGTCCACCAGACAGCCGGCACTGTTGCGCCTCCCGTCCGTGTCTCCACCAACAGGCCGCTCGCCGGACCACGAGCGCAGGACCAAGAGAGGGGGAGAGAGAGAGAGAGAGAGAGAGAGAGAGAGAGAGAGAGAGAGAGAGAGAGAGAGAGAGAGAGAGAGAGAGAGAGAGAGAGAGAGAGAGAGAGAGAGAGAGAGAGAGAGAGAGAGAGAGAGAGAAAGAGAGAGAGAGCTGCACCAAGAATAAGGAGAGGCAGAGAGGGCTTCTGGACCAGAGAGAGAGAGAGAGAGAGAGAGAGAGAGAGAGAGAGAGAGAGAGAGAGAGAGAGAGAGAGAGAGAGAGAGAGAGAGAGAGAGAGAGAGCGAGCTCGACCCTGCCCACCGAGAGAGAGAAGCACTTCACCCCGACAGAGAGAGCTCCTGGATCTCGCGCGCGGTCCACCTGATATAGCGTGGGGCTCCGCCCTTCGCTCCTCCCCGTTTTCGGCTCTATCTCCCTTCAAGAAGGTTCCCGAAAAGGGGCGTTCCCTCACCCCGACCGCCTCACGCTGTTCATCCACGAATCGGCGGCGAGCTGCCCTCCCCCTTTCCTTCACACCAAGCGCGGGGAAAAATAGGCGACAAAAAATCCGCATGCCCAAAAGGGAACTCTTTTGGTTCCCTTTTTCGTTCGACGGTTTTCAACGCGGCTTGTTGCTTGCGTGGAGGTTTGTTCAAAATAACAATAGAAAAACAAAAACGGCTATCTCAAAGAGTCGCAGCCCGGTGAACACGAAGAATTTCCTTTAATCAACAGTGGGGAACTCAGGTCAGGTATGGGAGCATGTGCCAGAACAGCGCGTCGCTGCGTCCACTTTCCGCCGGTACTCCAGGGGCCTCCGTCTGGCCATCCCCCAGGCAGATGCCAGGCCCATCCCCATCTCCTTGAGATGATGGTCAACCTGCTGCAACCATGAGGCACGTGGTCGGCCCACTGGCCTCCTCCACTCATGAGACTCCCTCGCTGAGAGAATCTGGTGAGCAGGATCAGTGTCAGGAAAACGAGCCACATGTCCATACAGCCGCAGCTGACGCTCACGGACTATGCAGGTAACAAATCTCATCCGAGTCTCTCTCAGCAACCGCTCGTTGGACACAAAATCCGACCAGCGATAGCCAAGGATTCTTCGAAGAGACCTGGTACCATAGGAATTAAGTCTCCGTCTCAGATCCTTGGTCAAAGTCCAAGTCTCGCACCCATAGAGCAAGACTGGAAGTACCAAGGACCTGAAGACTCGGACTTTCGTCCTCCCGCACAGGTACCGGCAGCGCCACACCCCATGATCCAGTGAATCCATGACTCCCCAGGCCCGACCCAGACGTCTATTGACCTCCGGCTCACAACCTGCGGAGACATGAATATCACTGCCAAGGTAAGTGAATCTATCCACGACCTCAACATCCTCACCACAAACAGACACAGACAGGACAGCAGCATCCAAGATGTCACCGAAAGCCTGGATCTTAGTTTTGACCCAAGAAATCCGTAATCCCAATGGCTCCGACTCCTCATTCAGCACCTCGAGGGCCCCCAAGAGGATGTCTAAAGTCTCCGCAAAGATGACTGCATCATCTGCAAAATCAAGGTCCGAGATCTTGACATTCCCAAACGATGCACCGCAACTTGATCTCTCCGACATCCTCCCAAAAATCAAGTCCATATAAGTGCTGAAAAGTGTGGGGGCAAGTACACATCCCTGACGAACTCCAGTAACAACTGGAAATAAGTCAGAGATGGTACCACCACACTTCACAGCACTCTCAGTACCAGAGTAGAGTTCAGACATCAGATCGATCAGTTTCGGTGGCACCCCACGAAGACCAAGAATCCTCCAGAGGACATCCCGATTCACTGAATCGAACGCTTTACAGAGATCAACATAGGCTGCAAGCAGCCCCTGCCGAAACTCTCGTCTGCGTTCGGTGAGGACACGAAGTGCAAGGATACGGTCAATCGTTGACCTCTTTGGTGTAAAGCCTGACTGCTCTGGACGCTGGTGCTCAAGCAGATGGTGGCGAACCCGATCAAGAATTATCCGAGCAAAGACCTTGCCCGGCACTGAGAGCAGCGTCACCCCTCGGTAGTTGTTGCAGTCTTGGCGACAAGGCCCTTTCCTTCCCTTTCCTGAGAGGGACAACAAGGCCCCTCTTCCAGTCAGTTGGGATGATGCCTGTGTTCCAGGCAGAGCACAAAACTGCATGCAACGACACGAGTGCAGCATTTCCACCAGCCTTGAGAAGTTCAGCATGGATGCCACAGATCCCTGGAGCTTTGCCCCGTTTCAACTGGTTCACCGCAGCCCGTGTTTCCACAAGCGATGGTGGACCACAGTTGATTCGAGGGTCAGCAACAGGGATTGTAACACCCTTGACGTCCAACTCGACAGCTGGGGGATCAGCCTGGTACAACCGCTCAAAGTAACCGGCCCAGCGGGCCTTCACTTCAGACTCCTCTGTCAAGAGCCTACCACTCTCTGCTCGAACTGCAGTGCTCCAAAGGGATGGGCTTGGATGAACGTAATGCACGAATTCCCCTGTAAGCGGGACGAGAATCACCTGTCCACAGGTGATGCTCTACCCCCTCACAGATTCCTCGCACATAGGCCTCCTTGTCCACCCTCAGTGCACGTACAGTTTTACGCCTCAGCTCCCTGAACAGCTCAGCTCTGCCATTCAGCCTGGCCCTGCGACTCTGGTCAATGGTATCCAGTGTCCCTTGAGAGACAAAATTCTTCTTTGCCCTGCGGTGAACTCCAAGGCATCCACCGGCAACATCAAGGATGGTGGTCTTGAAGGTGCTCCACAACTCTTCAGGACCCCCCAAAGCACCCAGACCCCCCAAGTGTCCACTCAGCCTGTTCGCAAACTCCTCAGCTACTCTCTCATCCCTGAGCTTGGCAACATCCAGCCTAGGCTGGGATGGTACCATTCTCCAGGATTTAAGGTGCAGCTTTAGAGTTGCTACAACAAGCCTGTGGTCAGTATTGAGGAACTGAGCACTCCGGTAGACCCTGCAGTTCTGGATCATCCTCCAACGACCGTCAATGAGGACATGGTCAATCTCCTTTGCCACACCGCCAGCGTTGGAATACCAAGTCCAGCGATGAGCTTGCGAGCGCTGAAACCATGAACCAGCCACCCTAAGTCCATGACTTCTTGCAAAGTCAAGGAACTTAGTGCTATTCTGGTTCATAGTTCCTGACCCATGGGGACCAACACACACCTCATAACCATCCCTATCAGTTCCAGTCGATGTATTGAAATCCCCCAAGACTAGAAGTGTATCTCGTCTGGGGCACTGATCAACCACAGACTCGAGTGTGGCGTAGAATGTGTCCTTCACGGTGAGATCACTCGCCTCAGTCGGAGCATAAATAGAGACCAGGGAAATGACACCTAAGGAGTGACGAATCCTTAATCTCATAATACGCTCGTTGACTGGTGTTACCTCAATTATCATTGGGGTCAGCTTATTGGACACAGCTACAGCAACTCCTTGGGTATGGTATCCATCAGAGCGACCAGACCAATAGTAGGTGTAACCACCCACCATTATCTCGCCGCAATCCGGTCTCCGAACCTCAGAGAGAGCTGTCCAATCCCGATGTCCAAACGCTTGAGCTCAGATGATAACAGAGACAGGTGATCATCCTCTCTTAGGGATAGGAAATTCCAGGCACCCACCCGAAGGGACCGCCTCAGGTTAACCCAAGGAGACCGCCGTCTGGTGGACGACACCTCAGCACCACTCCGACACACTCTCCTGCAATCTGACCCAGGGATGTTACCCCGTGGTTTCCCTCCAATCAAAGATTGGGGGTCCCGAAGGCTTTGCCCCAATCCTGTCATCCGGTGAGCTGCCCTGCGAAGGGAAGCTGCACAGGAGGTACTCCCACGTAGTGGGTTTTCAGATTTTTTTGCGTTTTTGCGTTTTGCGGAATGAAGCGTTTTACGGTGGCCGGAGTGCAAATCCTGCCACCAACCTCCTAATAAGAAGTAGCCCAACTGCAGGAGGACGTCCGCAGACACAGTTGGGCACTAGATATGGATGGCCGTTGGCTCACAAGGAGCTCCTCCGCCCTTTGACAGGTTTTGTTTTTGTTCCTGCTGGGTGTCCATATCCAAACACCCTCCTCACCAGAAAACCTGGTGGGGGAGACGGTTTAGTCGCCGACAACCCGACCATGGAACAGGTTAGTACAGGTTTACATGGTACCTGTAGCAGGTCACAGATCGAACCTGACCAGACCATATTGTGGGGAACTATCTGCACATAAACTTAGCGTGATAACTGATCTAAGGACCCTTTATGGTGTATTGCGAATTTCCACAGCTGTAACAATATATACAGTATATATATATATATATATATATATATATATATATATATATATATATATATATATATATATATATATATATATATATATATATATTTTAGAGTGGATCAGCTCGCTATGCTCGCTTCATCACAGTGGTTGCAGAGATTGATGTCATCCATTTTCTGTGTTGGGATGATTTCCACCAATCATAATACAAACATTTCTTTTCCACAAATTTATTTGTAATATTGGTGATATAATTATTTCAAATTTATTTGTGATATGAGGACCAAGTGGTCAAAATGGTCAAGGGTCGAAGCTGTTTAATCTGCCTGGAGAGTATAAGATGTCTAAATGGTGTTAAGGTCTAAAGTGTCTTCAGGGTCTTTTGGGTTTGTTTTTTTTTATTACATCTTTTGGGACTTTGGGATGTTCATGGTCTTTTGGGTGCTCAGGGTCTTTGGGGAATTTTGGATCTTTGTGGACTTTTGGTTTATTTTGTGTCTTTTTGGTGTTCGAGAACTTTTGGGTCTTCTGGGTATTCAGGGTTTTCGGGATCTTTCGGGACTTTTGGGTCTTTGGCGACTTTTGGGTCTTTTGCATCTTTCAGGACTTTTGGATCTTCGGAGTCTTTTGGGTCTTCAAGATATCTTGGGTCTTCTTAGTCTTCGGGGACTTTTGGGTCCTTGGTGACTTTTGGGTCTTCGTGGACTTTTGGTTTCCAGGGGCTTTTGGGTATTCCGTGACTTTTGGGTCTTTGGGGACTTTTGCATCTTCAGGCTATTTTGGGTCTCTGGGGTCTTTGGGGTTTTTTGGGTCCTTGGTGACTTTTTGGTCTTTGGGGACTTTTGGGTTTCTGGGGTCTTTTGGGTCTTCAGTCTCTTTTTGGGTCTACGGTGACCTTTGGGTCTTCAGGGTCTTTTGGGACTTTAGGTCTTCAGGGTCTTTGGTGACTTTTGGGTCTTTAAGGGTCTTAAGGGTCATGGGAATTAACGTTCAAACAGGACGTGATTAATTGGCATACAGTCTCCATGGACTGACAGACGGCTTCATGGCTTCACCGCCTCACCAGCCATGCTTTTCGTTTTTCTATACAGTGTGTGTGTGTGTGTGTGTGTGTGTGTGTGTGTGTGTGTGTGTGTGTGTGTGTGTGTGTGTGTGTGTGTGTGTGTGTGTGTGTGTGTATATATATATATATATATATATATATATATATATATATATATATATATATATATATATATATACATATATATGTGTATATATATATACATATATATGTGTATATATATATATATATATATATATATATATATATATATATATATATATATATATATATATATATATATATATATATATATATATATATATATATATGTGTGTATATATGTATATGAAACAAGTTGGGGCTCTGAGATATCCCTCTCATGCAGCTATTCTTGGTGATGCTACATAAGGTGTCTAAGTGTAAGGAAATGCGCGCGCACGCACACACACACACACACACACACACACACACACACACACACACACACACACACACACACACACACACACACACACACACACACACACACACACACACACACACACACACACACACACACTATGGCCATGTATTTGAAAAAGGAAACTTCAAGAGTTTGTCATGTATGTAAAGGAATTCTTTCTTTCTGCACGACTTCCTAAAACAGACATGTTATTCATTAGTAATGATTTGATTGGTCCCTGCTGTCTGGCTGCTTCATATCATTTGAGCTGGTGCTTTGAACCACCTCATAAGGCCCTACATCCACCATGCATTCGTGACGAGTTTGTCAATCACATATCTTTCAAAAAAATTCAAGGAAACTCAGAAACAGTTCACGGCTGTTCGTTTTGTTGTCTCGTTTATCTGACAAACTTTAATCGGACATTACTCTCACCACCGAAGGTCGTCCGAGATTATGTTTTCACCCCTGTTTGTCTATCTGTCTGTCTGACTGTGAGCAGGATATCTAAAAACGTTAGGGATGGATTTTGACGAAACTTGGTGGACAGTTTGGGTGTGTGACAAGGACGAATTGATTCGATTTCGGTGAAGATCCGGATCCAGATCCGAGAATTTAAGAAAATGATTCTTCACCATTGAGTGATGGCTGATCAGGCCAAAAACGACATGTAGCACGATATCTCAAAACGTTGCAGACGCATTATGACAAAACTAGGTGCATGATTTGGTTTGGTGATAAGAATAAGCAGATTTGATTTTGGTTCAGTTCCGCAGATCCAGCCCATCAGTGGAAAACAAAACGTAAGCTGCTCGGCTTGGCGGACGTATGTGCTCTACCGAGTGCCATTGTAGTTTTTGATTGAGATGCAAATTGTCAGCGCTGTTCAAATGTTGGAATCTGGTGCTACACAAACAAATATAGCTGGGTAATTTTTTAATCACCAAGTTCTGGAGAGTATAAAACTACTGGCTTGTATACACAATGTACTGGTCAAGATTATGAGATGCCAACTATTTGATGATATGATCAATTCCTTCGAAACATAGCATTGATAAATCACAAGGCGACTGCAAATGGGTAAACATCTCGTACCCTCAGGACAGTCAGTTGAGTCACGATAAGCAATCATACAGTGAGAGGTTATCAATTAATTTGGTTTGAGGTCCAGGCACCTAGTACAGTACCTAACTCCACAACACAGCAGAGCCCAGCTGGAATATTGCCGAGTTCACCACGACTGGCAGCTTGGCTATTTGGCATTTATCTCGTTCACTGATGAATCCAGATTTCACCTGTCCACGAATGATTTACGTGTTCAAGTGTGGCTCACCCCTGGGCAACGGTTTTCACAAATACGTCATCATGTAGGATGATCGCTTTGGATGGGAAGGGTGTGGGAAGGAAGAGGGTGGTCACATATACTCTGGAGTGGCATCTGTATCGGTAGCCGCTGCAACCTCATACTCCCAAAGGTGGATTTGTAGCAAGGTGATTCATTGGTACAGTGCTGGATACTCTTGTAAGACCGAACACAAATGCCAGTGGCCTGGTTTTCATTCTGATGCAAGATAATGCTCGACGTCATGCTCTTGTAGGATATCGTGTTCATTAATGTCTTAGCCCCCACAATGATGCCATCTGAAGACTGGAACAAGATCCCTCAAAACATCATTCCAGTGTCTGATCAAAACAGCACATGGGAATTCATGAAGTGTATCAGTGTCAGTGGAGATCAAGCTCGATATGAACACATTGTGTGACATCTCTTTCATCTGCCAAGAGAACATGATGTGTGCCATCGCCATCCATACTTACGATGCCACTTATAAACTCCTCTGTTGATATTCCACGAGCAGGTGCTGACGTACACAATGTAATGATTTTGACCTCGAATTACGAGATCCTGTTAGTAAATGACATTTCCAGGAAACTGTTGTCACTTACTGTTCTGAAAAGCAATTCATGTTTTCAAGTATCTTTTTGTAGTGTATGCAACTATGTGATTTGTATCATAAAAGCAACATCTGTAGAGTTTACGTCGATAATAATAGATATCCAACAACTTAATAGAGAGAAATGGAAAAGTCATAAATTCAACAATCAGCCGGCATTTAAAACGATGTTACGATACTATAGCAATTGAGTTGTTGGGGATAATGGGGATTACATATGGGATACTTGTTCTCCTTTGCCCTCCCAACCTCCCTACCCTCCTAAGGACTTTCTCAATCCCAAACTGCCACAAGACATGTAATATGACCGTCAATGGATAAGCAATCCCAATAATTAAGCAACCTTTCTGGTCATATCCATGATATCATGAAAGCACCCCAGAAGATATACTCTAACCATGGTTTGTTTGTTTGCTTTTTTTTTGTTCCTGCAAATTGCCTCCATTTGCAAGACTTATACAAGACTAATGCACAATTGAGACACTTATCTAAGTAGAAGTTCTTTTTCTTTTTTTTTTTGAAAAATCAGCAAAGTTAAAACAAAACCACCCAACGTTTTCACCCTGCAAGCGCTTCTGCACATAAAACCCCTCAAAGTGACTTATCCTTCTCAATCCTTGTTCTTGCCACCACCTCCGCACAAATCATTGTTTACCCAGCTGTCAATGTCTACCGAGCACCATGATAAATGACCCTCCATCCTGTAGAGTGAATGACAGGGACCAAAGAGAAGCTGGAGGTGGGATACAGGGGGAGGCCCGATTGGACAATGAAGATTTTCGGAAACCTAACAACTTGGCTCTGCATATGTTGAATGTTGGTGAGCCATCACAAGTCGAGGGATTTGGAAGTCGGTGTGATGTGATGCCGGCAGAGTGTTCTCTCAGGAGGAGATCGGCAGGTTAGGATGGATAGGCCGATCTAGAATGCTGATGGCAGGACAAGCGGCACGTTAACTGAGCTGTTGAGAACAAGCTGGTTGAATGGAAGCGTGAAAAAGGTCTTACGGACAACCTGAAGAAAGCTCTTTTGACCAGTAGGTGCAGGCACTCTTTAATGAATCAAGGCTTGTTTTTCCGAGGTGACATTATGTATGTCATTCATTAAGATAACTAGTTCATGTCCGTAGGTGCGTGGCCATACGTGCAAACAAAAACAAAAAACAAAACTTTCAAACCCTGAGCCAGAAACAACAACCACACAGGCTGTTCCTTCGCTCTCACGCGCCCGTACGCGCGTGCCTGTACGTGCGTGGCCGTATGTGGAAAAAAAAAAACTTTCAAACCGCGAGCCAGAAACGACAACCACACAGGCTGTTCCTTTGCTCTCACGACAACCAGACTTCCACACACAGAGTTAATTAAAATCCAAATTAAAATCAAGTTTACCTCCCTGTCTTTGCTTGCCATGACATTCGCTGCCATGTAACCGGCACGGCCCGTGATGTCATCGTCGGCCGGCTGCACCGGCCTACGTAGCAACGTGTCATGTCATTGGTTGGTAAATAAATGGCCGCAGCAACGTGTCACGTCATTGGTTGGTAAATAAATGGCCATAACTTGAGAAGCACTTGTCCGATTAATATCAAACCGTGAAAAGGCACATACTCAGGTCCCCAGCAATATATCTGGCAAGTTTCAATGAGATCGGACCAGTGGTTGTCGAGAAACAGCGGTCACACATACACACACACACACACACACACACACACACACACACACACACACACACACACACACACACACACACACACACACACACACACACACATACATTGCTGGAATTATAGATAGATGTGAAGGATAAGCGGACACTCGTCCCTACTTATATATGATACCAGCAGATGCTTGGTGTTGGCTTAATCGTTCGGGTGGTGGGCTTGGGATCCTAGGATCCTGAGTTCAAATCCTCCTTAATGTTGAATTAATATGAGATGGGGTTGACTCTGCCTGTCATCCTTCTGAGGTTGGTGAAATGAGTGCCAGCTTGCTGGTATCCTGAGTTGGAGTGGTGACCCGTCCAGGATTGTGCTCAATAGCCAAGTAGACAGCTTAGGTAGCACCAATTCTCTGCACAGAGTCTGGTCCCGATGGATGGATGGAAAGGGCATTTGATTTTATGACCTGTGTCTTTCACATTATCTCACAGAATGAGAATTTTGAACCACTATTTTATTACTCTTCATTTCTACCACTTCTTTTAACGCCTACAATGATTCTCACCTTCTTGTGCGGTTGGCCGGAGAATATTTTTTAATTATAGCTTTCACCCATCTTTCATGAATCAGCTGGTGAGACCTGACATTCCACTGAAGGTGGCAGGAATTTGGAATTTGTTCAGTGTGCTCGCGATAACTCCCCTACTCTTCGTGAAAGACACCCTTGGATCTTTTGAAGTTCGACCCACAACCTGGGCTGGCAGACATGTCTTTCGTACTTCTGATGGATGGTTCACACGTCGCTGCCTTGCCCTGCATGCGCAACATCAAGGGGGTAGATTATAGCTGGGCTGAGAGTCGAACACAGGTTAACACAGATCAGAGGTGAGTGCAAATACCTCGAGGGCTGTCCTGACAGTCCATGTGTTTCTTCATTTCCTTCGCCACAGCAAGTGGATGGAGGTTATGTTTTCACCTCTGTTTGTTTGTCTGTCTGTCTGTCTGTTAGCAGGATATCTCAAAAAGTTGTGGACGGATTCTGGCGAAACTTGGTGGACAGGTTGAGTGTCTGACAAGGAAGAAATTATTCAATTTTGTTGAAGATACGGTTCTGGATGCTGGAATTTTTTAAGTGATTCTTCTCCATTGAGAGATAGGGCCAAAAACGATATACAGCACGATATCTCAAAAACGGTTTTGACGGATTATGACAAAACTAGCTGGATGAGTTGGGTAGGTGACAAGAACAAACCGATTATATTTTTGATCCAGTTCCGGATCTAGATCATGAGCTGTTCAGCCTGGCGGAGACATGGCCTCGACCGAGTGCCGTCCTCGTTTCCGCTGTTTTTTCATTTACTTATTTTTCTCGCAGTGCAACTTAAGGAATTCATAAACGGTTACAGTGTAACTTTCACAGCTTTGCACTCACTGTCAAGATGTTCTTCCAGAACTACTCAGTTGCTGGTTCCACTGGATGTTCATGTGGAAGCATCATTTTGGTTAAGGAATGCACTATTTGTTCTTTTAAGGCCGGAGATCTTCAACATCCCCAAGCTAAAGTCATACATCTAACTTGCTCCAGCATTCTGTGCACATGCATGTTGCCTTTCATTTTTTGGTTTGTGTGATGTGGGTGGCCTTTTCATAGATAGTATTTAGTACCCATTTCAAGTGGCCCCAAAGCATTATGATTCAACATCTGCTAACTGGTTGGATAAAGAGCAAATTACCTCTTTCCTCATTGGTATAAGACAGCCGAGTATTTACCAATGAGCAATCCAACAGGAATATTACACTTCTCCTGAGCTTGGCTTGCAGATGCTTGTGCCTCATCGCACAGCTGACTTATCCTGTTTTTGGAACAACTCAAGTGCCTCCTTCTATTTCTAAATCCTGCCTTCCGCAAGGAAATCCTGCTTTCATCTAGATGCTTGAAACTGTTCCTGGCCGGACACTTTCCCATTTCATCTCCTCAAGTGGACAAGTTTAATTTTTCATATACAGAATGTGGTTGCAGGGAGTACCGTTTTCAGGTGGTGCAGATGTGCCACCGACTTAGTGCCCCCTGTAGGTTAGAGCAGGAAATTGGAACTTGACCATGCTGCCTGAAGTACCTCTTCTACACTTCTCAAAGGACACCATGGGATCTTTATCGGCAATCAACTGTCGGCAGACTGGACACCCTGTTGAACGTCCACCCGAGGGACGGCACAAACATTGATGAATCACTCTGCCTGTGAAACACCGGGAAAACAGTTACAGCTGGGCCAAGACTCAAACCCAGACTTGACAGCTCAGAAGGGAGTGTGCATACATCCAGGCGATCCTGCTAGTCCACAAGTTTGTTGAGACAGTAACATCATCACATACCAATGTGTAAAACTGAGGATGACAAAATTGTGGACACAGTGAATCCCCTATATTGATGTTCTTTCAAAATGAAAAGGTTTCTGGCAACTTTTTGGAGAAGAAAATACCCAGGCTGAACTGGTTTCAAGTTCAGGAAATGAAAATATATTTATTCGCATTTTATCATGACTTTTGTTGAATGGCGTCCATGTTCTTGGCATAAATGAGTGAATAAATGTGAAACCTGAAATTTGCACACAAACAAGGGAAGGACCACAAAGGGGAAAGCCACACCAAAACCAAGCCACTACTATGTGAGGGACGATTCAATGCAGTCATTTCCCAGCTAACAGACTTATGTTGAGTTAACACTGGGCCAATGTCAGCACTGGGACAACATCCTTTTGTCTGTTGGCCCAACATTGGTCTGCCATAGTCCCAGCGCTTTAACGTCATGTGGCTGCCATTGGATCGATGGACCGATGTTGAGAAATAGTCCCAGATTTTACCAATGTTGGAGAAACGTGGAAATAGTCTTCCGATCATTCCAATCTTTGCCGACGCTGGGCCAACGTACAGGAGGTGTACGAGCTAGATGGAAATAGGCTTGCAATGGCTCGTCACCAATACAAACAGTGACAAAATCATCGTCCACAACTCCCTGTAGGAGTAGAACCGGTCAGCTCTGCTCAAGGCTCAGAGCCCTTCCAGGCTTGGGGGTGGCCACTCGGAATGAAATACTTGGAGGTATGAAGGTACAAATCATGAACACTGCTCCTGCCTTTGGCTGGATTTGAAATAAAAAAAATATATATCAAAGGTTGGCAGTCTATTGTCCTTGCAACTAGGCCATCACCATAGCCACACATTACCCTGTATAACAAACTAAGGAAATAAAAATCCAGTGTCCTTGACTGGCATCCTACACATGCAGAGAAACTGTCTTGAGCAGAAAACAAGTTCTCGGTAAAATGCATTCAAAAGGACAATAAACGATAAACATATTTGATTGACATGCAATTATACCGCTCTGTTGCATTTATCATGATCTTTCAAACATAATCAAATGTTCTGTCCATGGCAATGCTCTGTCAACAACTTCGGCCCTGAAAAAGCAGTCACTAGAATATACAGGCATGTTTGCCATTGCTCTTCCAAACGGGTAAGCAGCGAAGGAATTTGGCCAGAACACCGGCACGCAATGGCCTTCTCGGTTTAGAAAGGTATCGTGGGATTTTTATTTATTTATTTAACGTCCATTGAGGAATTGCCAGTGGAAGGGACAATCAACCTGGAAGCATCATGCAGATCCCCCTGAAGGATGGCACACTCATCGATGTCTTGCCAATGCCAGGGGAGCACCAAGGTGACACTAATGTTGGGCCGGGAATCAGACCCAGATACGTTAAAGGCGAATATGCTACATCTGAGCTAGTATGCCAGGCCACCGCATTTAATACACTGTATTTAAACACATTTAATGACCAATCTTATTTCAGGGATCATTTAGTGAGTTTTACCTGACAAGAACTTGACTCACCTTCATAATTACCAGGTGTCAACCTGTCAAGCTGTGGCTTGTGTTTCTCCCTCTGAACAAAAGATCAGTCGTTTTATTAATCCCAAAAACGATTTTTAAAAAACAATTCCTGGAGAAATTTCTTTCAATGATATTAGATGACTATTTTATTCCTTTTCATTTCCCCTTCATTTTGTAGCTCATACAATGTATTTTTTGCAGGTCGTTATTTGCTCCACCACCGCAGGTGGGTGGAGGTTCTTTTTCCAACCCTGTTTGTCTGTCTGTGAGCAGCATATCTCAAAAAGTTACAGACGGATTCAAAGGAAGTTTGGCGGACAGGTTAGATGTGTGACACGCACAAATTGATTCGATTTTGGTGAAGGTTCCGATCCGGTATTATTTAAAGTGATTCTCACCATTGAGAATCTCACCATTGAGAAAAGGGACAAAAACGATATAATGCATACAATAATATCTCAAAAAGTTTTCTTTAATTTTTGCATACATTGTCGAGGCTCGTATGAGAGCAAACACACAATGCACAACAAGGGGGGTAGGAGACAAGAGGGGCGGGAGAGGGAAGGACAAAACAATGGGGAACAGAGACATTAGGAGATCTGTGGAAGGGAGAGGGATGGGACGGGGAACATGGGGTATACAAGATGGACATTACAGGGACTTTCAGGACCTTACAACAGGGAACTTTCGGACAGGAAGGCAGTGAATTTGAAGGAGGTGGGTTTGGGGTGGATTAACGGAGGTAGAAGAGATCATGGTTTTGGATGTGGAAAGATAAGAGGTGGTGGTGAACAACTGTTTTGAAGACGTGCAGGGAAGAATGTGATTGAAGAGAGTGTGGGAGCTTTTTTCCAAAGGCGGGAGAAAAAGAGGAATGAAAGAGTGAAGGTGAGCAGTGATTCATGATTTTGGTAGTTTTACCAGAAGGGGGTTGCTGGGGAACCTTGAGTGCCCTATGGAAATATGGTGGGGACAAATCGCAAACAGAGCAGGAGGGGGGGGCGAGACCAGAGAGGAGACAGTAGAAGACAGAAAGACCACTGACCTGCAAGCAGTGAGAGAGTGAGAGGCCAAAAAGCTCAGCCTCACCATGGGAGATACCAATGATCCTAAATGCCTTGGTTTTCACAGCCTGAAGCTGAGTAAGGTGAGGGGCAGGAGCACCAGCACAGAAGGGAGAGCTGTACTCCATCCGGCTGCGGATGAAAGCTTTGTAAGTGGTCAGGAGCTCAGGCGGCCCAAGGAAGGACTTTACACGATGGAGGATGCCCAGTCAGTGACTGGCTTTCGAGGCCAGGTTGGAAATTTGGCTTTCCAAGGAAAGATCATGGCAGATAGTGAGACCCAGAAGCTTGAATGAAAGGACTTCTTCAGCAGGCTTGCTGAGAAAGGAGATGGACATTCTTTCCAAACAGTCCTTTCGGACAAACATCATGAGAGTGTGATATTTGTCTGGATTAAAAGACATGTTCCACGTGTTGGACCAGTTTTTGATTTTATCCAGATCTGCAGTCAGCGAAGAAGCCACTGCTTGCTGGTTTGAGGGATGACAGATGGTACGGCAGAGGGTGGAATCATTAGCAAAGAGATAAAGAGGATTTTCCAGAGAGTAAGAGAGATCATTGATGAAAACCAGAAAAAGAACAGGGCCCAGAACGCTGCCTTGAGGAACTCCAGCCTGCACAGGAAGAGGGGATGAGAGAACTCCATTTAGGGCCACACGTTGGCTGTGATAGGAGAGGAAGTCTGCAAGCCACGACAGGAGATGGCCTTGGATACTATAGGAAGAGAGTTTGGTGAGCATGTCAGGGTGCCAGATCATGTCTAAAGCATGCGATATGTCTAGGGATATGGCTCTGATTTCATGTCTGGCATTGAGTCCCTCCATCCATTGTTAGGAGAGCAGAAGCAGAATATCCAGGGTAGAGTGACCTGGTCTGAAACCAAATTGATGATCGGAAATCAAGCCATTGGAGAAGAGGAAGGATTTAATGTCTGAAGCGATGATGGATTCCATAACCTTGCTGATGATTGGCAGAAGGCTGATTGGTCTGTAGGTGCAGGGATCTGTTTTTGCACCTTTGTTATGCAGAGAGGTAATGTTTGCTGATTTCTGAGCAGATGGCAGATGACTTTGAGCAAAGGAGAGGGTGAATAGAACAGACAGAGGATGAGCAAGAGCAGAGGAGCAGGTTTTTAGGACACGTGGGCTGATGCCGTCTGGATCGGTTGCAGAATCTGAGTCGAGGTTTGACAGCTAGCTCTCCACTTTATCAGAAGAAAAGGACACAGAGTCCAGGGACAGCTGAGCGCAACTGGGAAAGGTGGGTACAGAAAGCGATGGGTTTTGGACACAAGATTTCGATGCAAACACCAAGTTTAGGCATTCAGCCTTTTCACGTGTGGTGTCAGCAGTGCGGCCATTTGAGGTAAGGGAGGGGATGGAGGGGAACATACACCAGAAACAGATTTGATTAGATGCCACCTGGATTTGGAGGAGGGAGAGAGGTTTGAGAGTTCAGACTTGAGCTGAGAAAAATGTTTCCTGGCTCTCCTGAGGGGTAGACACACACTTGTTCCGAGCTTTCTGGAAGGAACTGAGATTACCCTCAGTTGGATTTGCTTTCCATGAGGCAAAGGCAAGTTGTTTCAGGACAACTGCCTCGCCACAAGCTTCAGTGAACCAAGGGTGGGAGGAAGGGTAGGACAACTGAAAATGAGAGTGGATAAATCTGTGCATGAGAGAGAGAGAGCAAGTTTCTTTGAAATAATTCCCAGGCCAAGCTGATTTCAGTGAAAGTAACAATGGGAGATCAGTCTAGAAATTTGATGGCTGCTTGAAGACCCTGCCAGTCAGCCTGTGAAATACCAGACTCGACAGCGCTGAGGTGGTTCTCTAATAACAGCCAGAGAGATGTCTACTTTGACAAGCAGAAGTTATGGGCAGATTGAGACAAAACTTGGTTGCTGAGTTGGGTCGATGTCAAGAACAAGCTGATTTGATTTTGGTTCAGTTTTGGATGCAGATCCGGCCTATCAGTGGGATATAAAATGTAAATTGTTCAGCCTGTCAGAGGTATGCACTCCACCTGCTGTTCTCGTCTTTATAATATGTCAACTATGGCAGCAAAGTTTTCATAAAATTGCCAACCTAGTGAGCCAGCTGACGTAATTCTACATTGTAAAATGTGAACATTTTCATAATTTTTGCATTGCTTGCAGAGGTCCCAGAGGTATGCAAAAAAAAATTATTTATTTTATTCCATTAAATAACAGTACAGGTTATGGCAGGATAGCAATGAGGTGTGCACACTCACCTCTGAGCTGTCTAGCAGGAGTTAGAATCTCGACCCAGCTATAAACTGTCTCCCTGGTGGTTGTCATGCAGGAAACCACATCAGCGTGTCCACCGTCTATCAGAAGGATGATGGTTTACAGGTGATAGTCAAACTTCCACCTCCATCCTCCCCCACCCCCAAAACGTTCCTCATCTGACTCACAAGGTAGGAATAATTGGGGACGTTAAAGAAGCAATAGCAGTAAACATCAGTGCAATTGGTTTAGACTTGGAGCGGCATGTTTTAAAGATGATGAATAAGGTGCCATCAGAAATAATAAACGATGAAGAGACGATTAATGTTTGGTATAATGATGCTATTTCACTCTGCCGCAAGGTTTCATCAGGGAGCCAATAACGATGAGAAACATCACCAGGCAATATAAGCTGCCACACCTGCTCGGCAGATGTTGCCAATCTTTCTCACCTCCAGACAGCAGGTGTAATTGCTGTGGGAATACAGTGGTAGCCTAACGGTGTAAAGACACTACACTGTACAACCCTAGAGATTCTAATCTGCCTAGAGGCAGTGGGATCATAGTTCCAGGAGAATTACTTGTCTATGTAACCCAGCTGTCTCACAAATTATCTGGAAGGAGGTAACAGTCCTACCCCACCAGCTCTGGTCTGTACCTGTGATGCCAGTCTCCATTTTTATGATTGACCTTTAATATCCTCTGGGCAAGTCCGGAGGGACAGTAAAGTGCAGCGCCACCAAATTCACCAATAAACACGAAAACGTATCTCACCTTTGTAACGGCTTATTTAGCGTTGCACAGAAACACTTATATTACCTGATGATCGAAGCTTGAAATTCTATATTCTGTGTTTTGTCCGTTCTCTCACATCATCATCCGAGGTTGAATCTACAATGCCTCCCCCCCCCCCCTTTCAACCAAAAGTAGTTTCAAAACCAAGTTCAAGTCAACATTCAAGCAGCAAATTACTCAGTTGCTTAATCAAGATCAGAGCTCATCATTGACATGTTATGACGATTTGAGGGCAGTCGGGAGCGCTAGAGGGCACGCGGTGTGTCTTCGCATTTGTCCTCTCGCCGCGAGCGCACACCTGGGGTCATTTGAAAACAAATATAATTACTTTAGTGATTTTTAGAGATCATTATAAGATCGGAAAAATCTCTCTGAATACCTTAAAGAACACCCCCCCCTACCCCGACCCCTTCAGAAATACCACATGTAATTGATGTGATTATATATTTCTTGGGACTGATTTGATTGAAGGAAAACCGATAAAAGTACTCACTGAGCATTTATACAAACCTCATTCGAGAGAAATATTGGCTTTGCAAAATGCAGGTGAGAATGACATGTCAGAAGAAACCCCTCAAGCCCATTCTTAATTACAACCGACGCTGGGATTATCATGAAAGTGCTCAAACAATGTGCAGTGGAGAAATTTTTAATGTAGTCAAAACTTCCATGAAATCCATAATTATCAGAAGTCCCATTCACTTATAAATGCAGATGATAATATGCAGAAGTGTACTTTTGTACATGTCATATTTATCATTAAATGAGTTTGTAGAGCCAGGTGGGAGGAAAAAACAGGGGGGAGGGGAGGGACAGGGGGTCAAAATGAAGTTCTCTGACAGCGATGTGTTGCCCTGACGAGCCCGAAAAAGTCGGTGGCTTCGCTTTTTCATCTGATTGGTGACAGCATTAATTGAC
>NC_140972.1:71797655-71845155 GCF_056783735.1 Eptatretus burgeri | reverse complement strand
CATATTGCATTGAATTTCCCTGGGCAATGTCAGGTACTTTAGCTCAAATATTTTTCCATACATACACACATATATAAGCAATGTATAGGCTGACTAAAATACTTATATAATTGCAAGTTGCATGAATGTGTCTGAACGGGGTAAACGTCGAAACAACAGCACGTATAATGCTGGATGATACCTCATTTAAGAGCTCTTGGGTCCAGACAGTGCATGTGAAGGTCCACAAATATCGATATTCACGCAATTTCGAGTTATGTGCATTTTTGATGTGTGCACTGGTGGTGCATAGGCTCAGAGTCATTGGTTTGCAAACCCACTGGAAGTAAAGTAATATTAATAATAATAATAATAATAATAATAATAATAATAATAATAATAACAACCACAAACTATTCAGTTAATTCTGTGAATGTATAATTAATTACCTATCCTATGATTTACTTCACCGAGAAACATTGGCATTCATAACAGTTAGTGACTATGATGTGGAAATTGTAGCTGAGAGTTGGGTGAGGACTTGAAGAAGAAAGAGGGAGTGGAGGACAGAGAGTTGGAGTGAGGAGGGCAGAGACAGGACAGATTTGGGAAAGAGGGGTTGAGGCTTTTGGAGGGATTGAGGACTCTGGGTTGGGAGGAGACTTCTGGATTGGGGTTGGGGGGAGTTGATGACTTGAAGAAGAAAGGGGGAGGAGAGGAGAGAGATTGAAATGGGTGAGGCAGAGAGCAGACAGAGATCTTGGAGAGGGGGTTTGAGGACTTGGGGTGGTGGGCATTTGATGACTCGTGGTTGAGGACTACTTGGGGCTGGGAATGTTGGGTGGGTTGAGGACTTGAAGTTACATTTTACATTATGTGGAATTTCCATGGGTCCCTGCATTATGCTGTCAAAGGACATGCCTGGCCAACTCCTTAAATATTCCACACTCTATTGGGAACAAATTCCCTTTCAGTAGCCCTGTCGAAACCGGGTTATCTACTCGAATATATATATATATATATATATATATATATATATATATATATATATATATATATATATATATATATATATATATATATATATATATATATATATATATATATATATATATATATATATATATATATATATCTATACACACACACAGTCAAATCCCGCTTCATCGCGGGTTTTCCCTTGGAACGTAACTAATTTTTTCTGCGGATTCCCCCGGTACATCGCGGTAATAATATATAAAATATAAATTATTTAAGCAAAAAATTATAACGCGTGGTGCTCGACCAGTCACACAACACATAAGACAAAGTTTCGCTTGTGAACTTCAAATATTTTCTTCGTTTTTTCTCCAAGCCCCACGATGCCGCCCAAACGCCCTGCACCTTCTAAGGCTTCTGGCAAGGAACTGAAGTGCCAGCGGAAGGTCCTGGGACACTCCAGGAGAAGGTTAAGGTAAAGGTGCTCGATATATGCTTCAGGAAGGAAAAAGGTTTGCCACCGTTGGACGAGCACTGCTCATACCCAGCACATAAAAACCGAACAGACCAGACTAGTCGATCTCCGGCACCTCAAACCCAATCACTGCCAAACCGACCAGACCAGACTAGTTGATCTCAGGCACCTCAAACCCAATCACTCCCAAACCGACCAGACCAGACGAGTTGATCTCAGGCACCTCAAACCCAATCACTCCCAAACCGACCAGACCAGACGAGTCGAATTTTTGGGGAGGCGTCCATTCATCGCGGATTTTCACTTAGCGCGCGGAGGTTTGGAACGTAACCCCCGGGAGAAACGGGGGATTACTGTAGTACCATTTATAGAGCAATTTCTTCAACAGGCCCATATCCTTCTTCAACAGATTGATGCAATTGAGAGCAGGTCTGATCCGCTTGGGTCTTGCATGTTTTGGTGTCCTGAGTATGAGATTGGAAACAGCTTGGTTTTTTGTGGTGATAACAGTGTCCAGCAATCCTGAGACGTCTTCTTCTAATTTGAACTAACAGCCTTGGTGAACCACAGAGCTCGTTATTTGTTGTATGTTCAGACCAATGGACATTGAAAGCTGAACGAAGAAGCTTCATTTCCACAACGCAGGATGGACTCAACTGTTATCATGAATGTTCCTTGATATGCTGAGAGAGATGTCAATTTCTATATTCTTTAAATTTTGTTGCAAGCTCTCCATGCAGCAGTTTTCCTTTGTTTGATTTACTGAGCTTTTTAAACCCAGAAACTAAGATAATGGTACCTTAAGTCAATGACTATCTCAAGTTTTATTCCATCGTTTAATATGATCGAGACCTCTCTCAACTGGTTGAATGTCATCTCAAATTCCCAGCAGTCCCACATTTATTACCCACACCCACCAATGACCCTCTTCCACCCACTCCTCGACGATGCCCAATCATGCCTCCCCATCCCCCTCTGCAAATGGCAGCAACCAATCATGGGTACCATGGACATGTCTGCCAGGCGGCCTACTGCACATGTGTCATCGGGACCAACGGAGGCTTGGTTTACAGGAGCGCTCTGCTCTGCCAATCATAACATAAGAATCAGGGTCTGTGGAGAGCCAATCCCTGGCCCAGATGCAGTGCATGTGCCTGCTGTTACAAGGACACATGCTGTTAGGGTTAGGGTTAGGCAGTGTCATTTGCAGAGAAGCCGCCATTTTACATGGCAGACCCAGTCCGGCACTGGTCCAGTTTCAGACAGAGGGAGAGGAGAGGGCCACAAACTGAAACATCCTTACCCGATCTGAGCTCTAATTTGGACCAAACCTGTTCCTCCACACAAGCTGTACATCAGACAACTTTGCTCTAAACATTGATTTAATATACAGGTATGGGCAAATGGACCATTGTAAAGCCTTTGTCTCTGAACTACCCCCCACCCCCCACCAGGAACGTAAATGATATATATATATATAGACTTACAAAAACTTTTGCAATGCGTATTGTTAATTTTATAGAAATGAGTTCTCGGCTGGTCTAAAATAAATTCAGGATATCATTATTATTGGTATTATTATATCATTTTTTATTTTGTGGGAATGACATGTCAAAGAAAACATGGGTGCTGGGATGAAGATATGACAAAGTACGAATTATTCCTTTCATTTATAATTATGGAAGCTCGTACTCTTGACAGAGCCTTGGGGCATTCACACCATGTCAAGAAACCTTTCAAGGCTGGAGTCAATCCTGGACAGATCACCACTCTGCAGCAGCTTTAATTACAGGATGTTAAACAAAAATACAGCGCAAGTGTAAAGATTACATTTGGATCGTTAATGAATGCTTTGCCTTTTAATTAACTAGCCTGCAGTTCATGGATATTTTGCGCTGCTTATATAACCTGCGGCCAAAGACGAGTAATGTGAGGACGGTTGTCTTCTGAACAGTGGTGTATCGACCTGTGATAACACCTGACGCGCAGGAGTAAGGCCGGGGTTAGATCTCCTCCCACCCACCCCTCCACCAACAACTACCATCACCCATGCCAAGCCCATCGATCAATCGGATGCGACTTGTGCGACAGGTCTGACCGGCAGAATGACACAGAAACGTGTCTGGCTGCAGGCTGGGACGTGCGGGGGGTTGTCAGCAACACTTGATGCTTGACGGATGAGCTTTCCTGCTGGGCCGTTACAACTACCCTGACAGCTCCATCGGCCGGAAAGATACGGATTGGAAGCGCCAACGTAACAAGATCATTGATAAAAAAACAGCAAAAAAAACAAAAAACAGATGAGACGAGCTACAAGGATACACATACACCTGGCAGCTGCAGATCTCAAAGAAGTTGGAGTGAAAATATCCCATTTTTACATTCACATGGCATCCACTATAAAAGCTTCCAAACTCCTTCCTTTCCATTAACATCCTTTTGACACACTCTATTTGTGTTTGCTCTCTTGCAAGTGCCATGATTCAAGCAGCACAGTTGAAGAGGGGATTTATTTTATTGGGGTCGATGTATCAGCACTTCGTATGACCGAGCTCACCCTGTACCGGAGCATCATATATTCGGCTAGATCATCCCGCAAATGCTTAGTGCATTACTACGATGCACGACGTTGATATATGGTTTACTTAGCAGCATCTGTATCTGCAACGACCCATATTAAATTTGGCTTCATATCTCCACCACAAACACATGTACAGTATATATATATATATATATATATATATATATATATATATATATATATATATATATATATATATATATATATATATATATATATATATATATATATATATATACACACACACACATTGGTGGGATACATATCAAGGACTCGAGGAGTGATCAAAAATTCTGTTGTCATTAAAGCCTCTTTCAATGCAATTGCACTCATATTTGAACAAATGCAGAATTTGCTTCAAAAAACAAACAAAAAAAAACAATATCCGTCTTCATTACCTGGTGGACAGAGGTTACGTTTTCATCCTTGTTTGTCTGTAATGTATGTCTGTCTGTTTGTTTCTCCCTGAGCAGGATATCGCAAAACGTTATCGACAGATTCGGATGAAATTTGGTGGGCAGGTTGGGTGTGTGACAAGGACAAATTTATTCGATTTTGGTGAAAAGCGGATTTGATAATCTTTTGATTTTTTAAAAAAGTGATTCTTCACAATTGAGAGATGCGTTCACAAACGATACAAACCACGAAATCTCAAAACTTGATGGATGAGTTGGGTAGGTGACAAGAATAAGCCGATTAGATTTTGGTTGAGGTCTGGATGCAGATCAGACCTATCGGTGGAATACAAAACGTGAACTGTTCAGCCTGGTAGAGGTATGCACTCTACCAATTGCCATTCTAGTTCCGTCAGGTTTTATATGAAAACCATACAGTTTGGTTCAACAATCATTTTCCACTATTGCAACTGACTCAGTGTGCTGTGGACAATTTATTGCACAACTTGTGATATGAATATTGTTCTCACCAACAATACCTACATTAGTTTTGACCAGCAAATCTCAGCACTTTATCTCACTGCATCATTAGTGTGCATGCAATAAACATAGTATGCCTGAGAACATTGAATACGAAGCAAAGGAAACCATTTAACCACCTTCAAATGTATTACCTGGAGGCCAAGTTCTCTGTCTGGTGGATCACTCGGTGGTGATGCTCTTCCCTCTTTTGTCTCATCACTGGCACCTGAAAAACATTATACTCATCTCGTAATGGACACTTTGGAGCTGTCAATTTAAATTAATATTTAGAAGTAAAAAGATAGGTATTGTATAATTATTTTTGTTTCTGAAAAATCAGATATAGAAATGGTACAAAGACATTGTTAACAACGATTAGAGTTTGTGGACCTGTTGGAGATCCATATCAAAAATATATTTCTTAAGGACAGTTACGAAATATTTGATAACAATTGTGGACCCATATTTGGAGCAATCATCACAGTTAAGAAAAGGCAACGATTAGCAAAATAAATAGGGACCATCTATTTATTTGGGATGCAAATATGGCAGAGTCTGAATCTTCACATAGTTGCTAATTCCAGCACAAAATTAGTGGGCTGCACTGGTGGCAAGAGAATACAAAAATATAGGGGCAATCCCCCTGGGTGCTCACCTGGTAGTGACTGGATAAGAAAACTAGAGACCCACTGGTAGGCATGGATGACCCACAAAATATGTAACGGAGAAGAAAGTAAATGCCAATGGATTTTTCTTCTGCCATGAACAAACTTTGGTACATCACGAGTGATGAAGGTTGCAGTCAAGTTTCATCGAAATTGTGTGTGTGTAGTTTCGGAGAAGAAAGCAAAAACATATTTTGGGGGTCAAACCCCCGGTAGACCCCTTAGATCCCAATTTTATAAATAGTGTGAACAAACTTTAGTAAATCACGGGTGATGAAGGTTGTGGTCAAGTTTCATCAGAATTGTGTGGAGTTTCTGAAAAGAAAGAAAATGTCTATCTTTGGGGGGCAACCCCCCGGTAGACCCAAATTTTATTAAAAATAAGTGTGAACAAACTTCAGTAAATCATGGCTGATGAAGGTGATGGTAAAGTTTTATTGGAATTGTGTGTGTAGTTTCTGAGAAGAGAGCAAATACCTATTTTTGGGGGCAACCCCTCCGTAAACTCCTTCCATAGACCCACTCAGACCCCGACCTTTTTAATGCTGTGAGCAAACTTTGGTACATCATGGTTGATGAAAGCTCTGGTCAAATTTCATCAGAATTGTATGTGCAGTTTCTGAGAAGAAAGCAAATACCTATTTTTGGGGGCAACCCCCAGTAGACCCTCTTTGGGCCGGATTTGTTTTTAATGGTGTGAACAAACTTTGGTACATCATGGTTAGTGATTGTTGTGATGAAGTTTCATCAAAAGTGTGTGTGGTTTTGGAGAAGAAAGCAAATACATATTGTCACATTTGTGGGGGTAGATGAAGGAATTGCAGGAAGATGAAGGAGGTAAAGATAGGATTGTCGAGTTTAGCATGGTCCGTGGATGAGTATGAGACATCTTGATGTAATTTAAGTCGGGAAAAGTGTGAGCTTAAGTTTGTTACGTGTCACCACACAGGGGTGGTGTTGTATTAACTAGGTAGGGTCAAGGGCTACTTTCTCCCAGTATGTGATTGCCCCCTGTGACCTTTTCCTACATTTTTACATTTACAAGAACGGCCATAAAGAACCACATTTTCGCAACAACAACAACAACAACAACTGGCAGGCTAAATCCCACCTCCCAGGAAATGTAACTGACAGGCCACGCCCAGGGAGGTTGATGATTGGTCCGGGTGATGTCAGAGAGGAAAGGTTCGAGAGAGAAGGAGGACGGATGGAAGAGGACAGTCAGCCCCTCTGGGCTCCTCTCGGCAAAATAGGAAAGATGCCCGATTCTCGTTATCTCAGTAGCCTCGGTAGTGGCCTTGTTGAATGATCAAGGAGAAAGGTGGTGCCATTTGGTGTGTGTGAAGGAATAGAAACTGTATGGCGGTTTGTGGGCTCCTGGCGTTGAAGACTGTCTGCACGAATCATGTGACGTACGTGTCCACGGAGAGAGACTTGACGGAGAGACGGAGTCATTTTGGTACGTTTTCCTGTGTAGTGGCTACATGGTTCAACAAACACCAGGCTCCAAAAGGATATCTCTGGACACAAAGCTGAGTGCCAACATAAAGGGAGGATTTTCTTTTATTTTTACCTTTCCCCTTGTCTGTTTTTGTGACTGAGTGGAGACATCTCAAATTAGGATTTAGTTTACTTCACTTACCATTACCTCCCACTTTGAATTATTTTCATTATCACCCTTTTGATCTGTGTTTATTAAATAATTATTGTCGAATGTCTTTGTGTTTGTTTATTCGTTGTGGGTTGAGGATAAACACATGTGCTTCTGTTCTGGTAAAGCGCCTTCCCTGCTTCCATCCTGCGTGTGTTGTAATCACAAAGAATTTCAGCTATTGCCTCCATGTTAAGACCGTTTGGCTATCCATCCAGACTGGGGTTAATCGGCTTGGACACGACAATATTTTTGGGGGACAACCGATGCAGACCACAAAAACAATTGGCTGGTTGAATTCACTGAACTGAAATATTAATCCTCTTCAAATTTGAAGTTAGTCGGATGAAAATTGACAGTTTTAGAAATTATGTCGATGTTGACCTTTTGGCCGACGTGGACCTCAAAAATAATTGGCTGGTTCAATTCAGTGACCAGATCTGAAAATCCTCTTCAAATTTCAAGTCAATTGGATGAAAATTGAGAATTTTAGAAATCTGACAAAGTTGTTGATCTTTTGACCTCAAAAACAATAGGCTTCTTGCTTATGATGAACTCTACCAGGTGGTGAAGTTTTGTGAAGATCGGTTTAAAATTGTGACCTGTAAGCGATTGACATACAGACAAACAAGCAGACAATGAGACAGACAGAATAACGCACAAGACCAACCAATATACTGTCCTTGAAAAATCTTCGATTTTCACAAATATCAAACAGACAGACAGGGGTGAAAACATAACCTCCTTCCACCTTCGTTGACGGGGGGGGGGGGGGGGGGTAACTAGAGAGTTCCTAGAACACGTTACCCCATGCAATGTTCAAGTACATACTTCAACTTAAATAAAATAATGATTTCAAAGATAGTTTAAAAAAATACGGGAGTTTAGCGAGACTGAAGCAGTCTTATACATCACCCTTATAAACCACCTTATTTAACATGTTCACGTACTGAAAAACTAGAGGTTCTTGGAAGTGGTAAGAAGGCGATTTGTGTTCTGCAATGTTCAAGGATATAATTCAATTTAAATTAAGTAAATATTGTAAAAGTTATATAAATAAATTAGTTCCGGAATTTACCGCCATTAACGAAGCGGCTATTACACCATCCTATTTAAAAGTTTTACTAGTTCTTTGTGCCTACTGCTTGTGTCCTTTATGATGTCTTTAAAAACAGTAAGTTTCTAGTTTGGAATGATTTTCAATTATGTTTGACTGCCAGACAGGCAGACGAGTAAATTAATACCTCAAGCCTGTCTGCACACACGTGATCAGGACAAATTGAGAGACAAAGTACTATTAAACGACAGGTTTGTTTTCCGATTCATATTCAATATATAACACTCAATTTAAATCAAGTTGTTCCTCGATCATAAACTGATGTTTGTGGATAGAGAGATTGACTTACGGACGGAGAGAAATGAACCAATTGCCTAACCCTGCTTTTGGCTTCATGTGCATGGGGTAAAAAAAAGAGAAAGAGAAACTAGAGTGGTTAAGAAGTCTAAGTCAGAGTGAATAAGTTTGAAAATATTTTGATGCCTAGCTTGTAGTTGCTGTCTCGATTATCTTATCTGCAGGTCTGTCTGTGTTATATGTTGTCCTCCATATTGTGCTTTGTTTGTATACCTGGCAAAAATATCCCCCAAAAAATCATTTCGCCTTTTCTTCCAGTCAATCTTTGTATATCCTTGTTTCTTTCTTTTCAGAGTGATACTTGTACACCTTTACTTACAGGAAGTCATGGCCTCCAGTATGTGCAAATGCTTCAATAGGACCCGGAAAGGACTGGACGTGGCACGATCAGGTTTATCTTCACTCAGATCAAACAATCTTCATTGAGCGAATGCATATTTCTCAAAGAACATGAAGTGCAAGTGTCAATCAAATGCAATTTGTCATGCTGGTTGTATCATTACTGGTTTTAGCAGTTACTTGGCTAAGTCACACATTATGGTTATATGCCCTGACAACCACTGGGAAAGTAATGGCAAATCAGACGTATTTCTTGCCAAGAAATAGCTTGTCTGCCATATTTGTATACATAACAAGAGTGAGAATTGCTAGGCAAGACTTGTCCCCGACCAGTCCCAAAGAATATCCGGCAGATAAAAATTCGTTTGCGTTTAACATACGCTCGAGCCGATGCTGGAACAAAAATGAAGAAGAAACTTTCAAACGCACCATGTTTGCGTCTATTCAACAAAATTAAAGGAAAAGCAAATTTCATTTACTGATATCTTTTGTAGATGAGAAACCAAAAAATTACCCCCGTGCGGGAGTGACGGTCATCTCTACGAGAAAATATATAGCCTCCTGAAGGTAGGGCAGTTTTTGCAAACTTTGAAGTCACATGACGCGAAAACGAAAGCGAAATTCAAAAATCCGTCCTGACTAAATTTAGTTATTGTCCCATAGATTCATATGCCACAATCAAATCCAAGATTGCTTGAGAAATGTAGGAGGAGATAGATTTTGAAAATCGTAATTTTCGCATGAAAATCGTCATTTTCGCATTTTTTGCCAACTTTGAAGTCACGTGACACGAAAACGAAAGCGAATATCGAAAATCCGGCCTGACAAAATTTAGATATTGTCCCATAGATTCATATGCCATAATCAAATTCAAGATCGCTTGAGAAATGTAGGAGGAGATAGATTTTGAAAATCGTCATTTTCGCATATTTTGCCAACTTTGAAGTCACGTGACACGAAAACGAAAGCGAATATCGAAAATCCGGCCTGACCAAATTTAGATATTGTCCCATAGATTCATATGCCATAATCAAATTCAAGATCACTTGAGAAATGGCAGAGGAGATAGAATTTGAAAATCGTCATTTTCGTAACGGATGGACGGACGGATCGAAGGACATCTACACCCATATTATTAGGTCATGCTCGAAGAGATGACCTAAAAAGACAACGAGGATGACAAACCAAAGATAACTAGCATCCGTTGAAGACAAAGTCTTCGATATCTCCTGCCATAGTAAATGAGGATTAACAAACTTATATTCCCTAAGCGTGTGCAATACGTATGTAAAGTTTCCCCTTGATCTGACCAGCCATTCTGGAGAAGAAGATGTTTGAAGGTTTTAGAGTAAATTCAATATGGCCACCAAACCATGTGACCTATCAATTGTAAATTAACAAACTTCTGAAAGGATGTCTTGGGGAAAGTGTATGTGAAATTTTGCCTCAATCTGTTCAGCCGTTCTGGAGAAGAAGATTTTTAAAATTTATTAATTTTCAATCCAAGATGGCTGACGAACCATGTGACCAATGACATCATAAATTTACAATCTGCCTCCAATCCTCCAGTGGAATACGTGTGTGAAGTTTCATGTTAATCAGATGAGGTGTTTTTTCTATCCAAGATGGCCACCAAACCATGTGACTTGTGACGTCATAATTTTTGCTGTGTATGTAGACATGATGGAAGATGATAGTTGCCAATTTTCGCTTCGTTATGTTATGTGATTCCAGAGAAAACATTATTTAATATTTTTCTTGAATCCAACGTGGCTGCCAAACTATGTGACCTATCAATTAGAAAATATCAAAAGGCACCAGTTCACCACTTGCTTGATATGTGTACCAAATGTCGTAAATATATCTTGAGGGGATTTGTAGTTAAGCTCCGGAAACGAAATGTGACGGACGGACGGACGGAACCCATTTCTATATCCCTCGCCAACTTCGTTGGTTGGCGGGGGATAATAGCAATTAGTTTGCATTTAACGCATGCTCAAGCTGACACTGGAACCAAAATGAAGAAGAAGAAATTTTCTCACCCACCGTGTTTTGTTCGTTTCTCGGCTTTTCCCATTTCATTTTAAAAATAACCCGATGTACATACATGAAGCAAAAACATGCGTATGGCTTATATGCATACATAATACATTGTGGTTATATATCTAAAATCATTCCAATTGCACTGGGCCATGGACGAACCATGAGGTCTGCTGATCTTGAGCCATGAGGCTTGCTGATCTTGAGCCATGAGGCTTGCTGATCTGTGCTGCTTCATGCATTGGCAGCATGTGATTTTATTGGGGTGGAGTCAGGCCAGCTGTCCAGCCAATGGGTGTAAAGCAGTGGGGTGGAGTTAGGACAGCTGAACACGAACCATGTGCAATATGTGATATTTCTTGAGTTTAAAAAGGGCATAACTGTGAAAAATTTACGAAACATGCTGAAACTAGAACTTCTTCAGTAACTTATCATAATAAAGCCACGCCGCAAGCTTCAGTTGAATAATGTTGCGGTTTTGTAAAACCGGCACTCCTCCAAGGCAATGGCACACAACATTCAGTGATCCCAAGGAAGTTATTTCATAAATATGTGTTTAGTTAGTCCTTTCCCTATGTATAGTGGGTGAATGGGAAAGATGTGTTGCATAGGGCTTTTAATTAGGTCTCCACTCTTCAATCCTTGCTCTTATTTCACTCTTTTATCTTGCTTTACTTCTTACACAAACCATGCAAGCAAGCACGAACACATAACATTGACGGTGCCAGGAATGTGAAGCACAGTGGGGTTACTTTGCAAATGCATGCCAATTTCCATTCAAAACTGCGTGCCAAATTCCAACTGCCGTCTCACCTGAGACCTTCATTCTGCTCACCACAATCACTCCACATGTCCCCTAAAAAATCCCCACAACAACCAATGTCCATGTCTTTACTACAAACACCACAGTTACGAACATCTCCTCCCTCTTCACAACAAACACCACCATTACGAACATCTCCTCCATCTTCACTCCAAATGCCATCGTTACGAACATCTCCTCCCTCTTCACAACAAACACCACCATTGTGAACGTCTCCTCCACCTTCACTACAAAATGCCATCATTATGAACACATCCTCCCTCTTCACCGCAACGCCAACTTTACAACAACCTCTCCCAATCTCTTCACTACAAACGTCACAATGCTCTCTTACCTCTCTTCACCTGCCATAACTGCCATCTATCCCTTGGACACTCGCCACAGCCTCGGAAGGTGCCAAGAGAACAAGAGTCAGATAGTTCTGGGGTATAACTCAAAGCGCAAGCATGCACTGGGGTTCGTTCGAGGATGTACAGATAGTGCTGGGATTGCCATAAATTACCACATTTAAATGAAGTCCAGCGCACGCTCGGGGCCGGAGGGCACTTAAAAAAACTCTCACCCCATGTTAATCGAATGGGGCCATTTTTCAGTCAGAGGCCTGGCGGGGAATAGTTACACTGTGGGACAACTACTGTGCCAAATGGGGGAGCTTTAAAATGCCAACAGCCTCATTTGATCTGAATTTTAGCTCCTCCCTCACTCAGAGACCATAAAAGGAGCAATTCAGCAGAGACTTCAACAGACTGTGGGAGACTTCGCAGAGAGCTGACATTGGTAGATGGCGCAGGACGCAGACTTCAACAAACTGGGCAAGCTTCAGTGCCGAGCGAATAATGCCACAAGTCAGCGCGGCCGAGTGAGGAATCGGAGCAGAGCAAGTGACAACCAGAATGGGCCGGGACCCTCCCCGTTCCATCGATGCTCAGTTCGGCTGCATCCAGCAGGCAACATTTACACATACAGACTTTTACACATTTCTGTTAAGGTCTTTCTCTGATGCATCTTTCCTTCCAATCTATCTCTCATCCACTGTGGATGCACAAAGAGCAATCGGCATGGGCAAGTCCCGAACAACTGTTCTTTTCAGAGCAAACCTTACTGACTCGCACCACTCACACTTTCCTCTTACAGGACGCTGCATGACATGCTGCACTACACTCACACCTCTTCACTTCCGCACCATAGACACCTTCAGTTTTCTTCCCTCCTTCCTCCTTCCTAAAGCATTTGGGTTGCGCTGGTCCACCAACCGTGCCAGGTATTAACTGCTTGCCAATCCTCAACTGCCTCTTATCTCTCTGGGCTATCTATAATTTTCCTTAAGTGTGTGTGTGTGTGTGTGTGTGTGTGTGTGTTCGTGTGTGTGATGTCACCTGTTATAAAGTAATGTAAGATTGTTTAATTTTATTTGGGGTAAATCTGCACTTTGTCTTCTTTTGTGAATATTGCATTTCTTTTGCCGCACCCACAAATTCCTTGCTTTTTCCCTGCTGTACATTTGTGAATAAATCCCATTACTGTGTCACATAACTTTCCTCACTTGTTAAAATGTGACTTATTATAAATGTATCCAGCTCGTTTTTGTATTTTCCTCCATTGGTCTGGCACGGTCCACACCTTGACGAGAAGTTATCCCCCAAAATCTGTTAAATAGCCGGTGCATACTTGGCAGTTCCGCTCAGCTGCACCTGATAGTACTCATCAAGGGTGCGATTCCCTGATAAGGCCACCACGTGTTCCTTGTTAAACAGTTGTCAGATGTAGGACACTGGGTCACGTGGTCAAATTATTGGCGTTTGTGGTCGATAAGCAACCCACCATGACACAAACTTATTTATGTGCGATGGCCTGTGATTCCCGGTGAGTCCGGAGAGGAACCAGGCACACCCCCTCCCCTCGTTATTACTCCCGTGACCCTCAAGGCCACAACAATATGTTAAGGGTATGGGAAAAATTCTGAAAGACCACAGGTGGGACAGACGGACGGACAGACAAAGAGCAAACCTATCATCCTCTCCTGTGAAACCAGTAGGGGAATACTAAATAGATGGTCCCTAAATGAATGTGAATAAATGTGACAGCTAGTTTAAAATCTGCTCTGAAGGCCTTGGTGATGCAGCACCCTTGACTTGTGGGGTCAGTGGGGGAGTGTTTCTAGCCCAAGTCTTTCATGATCTGACTGCCCATGCCTGACGTTTGATTGAATCTGGCAGTAACTTGTAATTTGGAAAGAGTGCTGGTGATAACTCGCTGACTCTTCGAGGAAAAAATAAAACTTGTTGGGATATTTGACAGACACCAAGTAATGCTAGCAGACGGGACACCAGGTGTAATGAGCATCAAAGGGATCTGTCCAAGTCTAATGCCGATAGTTGATGTTGAGAAAGTACCGAGCAGTACAACCGCTCTGAGCGAGAGAATTGTAAGGATGATGTTGTACAGGTATGACATGAAAAACTGGTCTTGTCTGGAGAATACAATGGAAACGGGTTTGAGCTTCTAGAATCTAGACTCAACAGTCAACATGGTGAGTATAGTGCAGATGAAGCAGTGCCAAAGTAATCATTTCGATGTTAACGAATATCATCCGCCGCACAGCTCAATTTGGCAAGGGCAGTCATACTTGGTGACTCAAAGCTACTGAACACACACACACACACACACACACACACACACACACACACACACACACACACACACACACACACACACACACACACACACACACGGTTGCCATTCATAATCAAAGAAGGCTGTTCATATGAAACATGCAAGCTATTTGCTGGGGTTTTGTTTATAGTTCAACAGCTGCTTACTGAGACAGAAACCACACTCTCCGCTAGCAAGTGGTGTAACATGCAATCAAATAATCTCCTAGAAGACCAGACCACTTCCTATCACGGTCCAAGCAGGTATTAGTTACTTTTTCAGGGTACTGTATTGGCAATAACTCGCCATGGGATCTTTAGCGTCCACTGTTCAAGATGCTGTGGGGTTGTTGCTCTGGAACCTGCCCTTGGTGGCCCTGCTTGTACTTATCTTACCAGAGCAATGGCAAAACCTGAGTGGTGGTTAAATAACTCAGTGACCCCAGGAACTGCCGACGGCTTTTGACAGATAAGCGCCTGAGGAGGGTAATGGAACCCTTGATGGAGGAAATATCATCAGATGGCAGACAAATTGAATGATTTAATCAATGACATACCTACATGCCTGTTGCCTAGCAGGCATGGTTATGGCTGATCAAAGAATAGGCCCACTGCCTCTAGCTGTGGTTAAGTGACTGCAAGGGCATGTGTGGCTATTAAAAAAAAATCTTTCACCACCAGTCCTCCAGGTTAGTAGTTTGGCAAAGGGCCAGCAACCCATTCATGTAAAGATACATTTTATTGCAGAAACTCCAACAGACAACATAACTGTGATCTCGGCTCAGAAGGTGAAGGTCTGTCTGAAGAGACTGTCCATATGACATCTGGTAGTGAAAGCCATTTGGAATCAGACTGAAGACATCTCTGACTTTTTTTTGGTATACATAGTCGAGGCTCGTGTCAGAGCTAGTATGAGAACACTGAACATATCAGGACACAACAGAACAAAAGCAACAGCAGAGTGAGGGGGAAACACAAACAGCAGAGCCGAAGGCCAAGACAGAGGGTAGCGGACAATCAATGGGTGTGGGGAGGAATTGGGTGCAGGCGAGGATGCATGGGGTGCACAACATGGATGCAGAAGGAAACTCTCAGGAGGGAAAACTGGAAATTTGGAAGGAGAGATTGGGGTGAATGGGTTATAACGAGGGTAGAAAAGATAATATGTTTGGACGGGGGATGACCTGAGATTGTGGGGAACAGCTGTTTTGAAGACCTAGAGAGAAGAATGAAATTGAAGAGTTTGTGGAGGTTGGTTTCACAGATGGGAATAAAAGAGGAACAAATGAGTAGAGGTGAGCAGTCATCCTAGATTTATGTAGTTAAACTAGAATGGGGCTGATGGTGGACCATGTGTGTGCCCTGCAGAAACCCAGTTGTTAGAGCAGCTAAAAGAGCAGATGGTCAGCTCAGGTCAGGTATGGGAGCATGCGCCAGAGCAGCGCGTCGGGGCGTCCATTTTCCACCGGTACTCCAAGGACCAGCATCTGGCCATCACCCAGGCAGATGCCAAGCCCATCCCGATCTCCTTGAAATGTTGATCAATTTTCTGCAATCACAAGGCACGTGGTCGACCCATTGGCCTCCTCCACTCATGAAGTTCCCTCACCGAGATAATTTGGTGAGCAGGATCAGCGTCACAAAAATGAGCCACATGTCCCTACAGCCACAGCTGACGGTCTTGGACTATGCAGGTAACAAATCTCATTTGAGTCTCTCTCAGCAACCGCTCATTGGACACAAAGTCCGACCAGTGATAACCAAGGATTCTCCGAAGAGAACTGGTACCAAAGGAATTAAGTCTCCATCTCAGATCCCTGGTCAGAGTCCAAGTCTTACATCCAGAGAGCAAGGCTGAAAGCACCAAGGAACTGAAGACTCAGACTTTCGTCCTCCCACACAGATACCAGTAGCACCACACCCCATGATCCAGTGAATCCATGGCTCCCCAGGCCCGACCCAGATGTCTGTTGACATCTGGCTCACAGCCAGCAGAGACATGAATATCACTGCCAAGGTAAGTGAATCGCCGTGACCTCAACATCCTCACCACAAACAGGAAGAGACAGGACAGCAGCATCCAAGATGTCATCCTCCCGACATCCTCCCCATAATCCAGTGCATTCAAGTGATGAAAAGTGTGGGGACCAGTACACACCCCTGACGAACTCCAGTTACAACTGGAAATAAGTCACAGATGGTACCACCACATCTCACAGCACTCTCAGCACCAGAGTAGAGTTCAGACACCAGTTTGATCAGTTTTGGTGGTACCCCACAAAGACTAAGAAACCTCCAGATGGCATCCCAAATTACTGAATCAAACGCTTCATAGAGATCAACATCAGATGCAAGCAGCCCCTCTCGTCTGTATTCAATGAGGACGTGAAGAGCAAGGATATGGTCAATCATTGTCCTCTATGGTGTAAAGCCTGACTGTTCTGGACGCTGGTGCTCAAGCAGATGGTGGTGAACCCTATCAAGAATTATCCGAGCAAAGACCTTACCCGGCACTGAGAGCAGCGTCACCCCTCGGTAGTTGTTGCAGTCTTGGCGATTACCGTTCCCTTTCCAGAGATGGACAACAAGGCCCCTCTTCCCGTTAGTTAGGATGATGCCTGTGTTCCAGGCAGAGCACAAAACTGCATGCAATGACATGAGTACTGCATTTTCAGCAGCCTTGAGAAGTTCAGCATGGATGCCACAAATCCCAGGAGCTTTACCCCATTTAAACTGGTTCACCACAGTTTGTGTTTCCACAAATGAAGGTGGACCACAGTTGATTGGAGAGTCAGCAATAGGGATAGTAACACCTATGCCATCCAACTCAACAGCTGGTGGATCAGCCTGGTACAACCGCTCAAAGTAACCAGCTCAGCGGGCCTTCACTTCAGACTCCTCTGTCAAGAGCCTACCACCCTCTACTCTAACTGCAGTACACTGAGGGATGGGCTTGGAGGAACGTAATGCACGAATTCCCCTGTAGGCAGGATGAGAATCACTTGGCCACAGGTGATGTTCTACCCCGTCACAGATTGCTTGCACATAGGCCTCCTTGTCCACTCTTAGTGCACGTACCGTTTTATGCCTCAGCTCCCTGAACAGCTCAGCTCTGCCACTCAGCCTGGCCCTGTGACTCTGTTCAATGGTATCCAGTGTCCCTTGAGAGACAAAATTATTCTTCGCCCTCCGGTGAATTCCAAGACATCCACCGGACAAATCAAGGACGGTGGTCTTGAAGGCACTCCACAACTCTTCAGGATCCCCAAAGCACCCAGACCCCCCAAATCTCCACTCAGCCTGTTTGCAAACTCCTTCTCTACCCTCTCATCCTTGGGCTTGCCAACATCCAGCCAAGGCTGGGATGGTACCATTCTCCTGGATTTAATCTGCATCTTCAGAGTTGCTACAACAAGCCTGTGGTCAGTATTGAGGAACTGAGCACTCCAGTGAACCCTGCAGTTCTGGATTCTCTTCCAGCAACCATCAAAGAGCACTTGGTCAATCTCCTTTACCACATCACCAGCATTGGAATACCAAGTCCAGCGCTGAGCCTGTGGGCGCTGAAACTATTAACCAGTCACCCTAAGTCCATGATTTCTTGCAAAGTCAAGGAACTTATTGCTATTCTGGTTCACAGTTCCAGACCCATGGGGACCAACACATGTCTCAGAACCACCCTCTTGTGCAGAGGGTGCAAGACCAGAAAGGAGGTGGCTGAAGACAGAGAGGCCTCTGACATGTCTGCGATTGCGAACTGATGGACCCATCGACTCAGCTTCATTGTGGGAGATTCCAATGATCTCGAAGGCCTTCTTTTCCATGGCGTCAAGCTGAGCAAGATGCGAAGCAGGGGAGCCAGCCTCGTGGAGAGAGAGCAGTACTCCATTATAGAGCAGAGGAGAGCAGGACTCTACTTGTCCGAAAAAGACCAAAACTATAGGAAGTTGGAAAGTAAGGATGATTTTCCAGGCATGGATAGTAGCTCAAGTATCACTTAAGTATTCTTGGAAAAAGTGAAAATAAATTGACAGAAAATGGGAAGATTTGTCCTTCCTACAGGAGAAACTGATGTACTTTTAGAAGGACAGACATTGTTCACCGAGCCGGGGTCATGATGATGTTTGCTGCAACAGCACAAAAGTGTTTTTTAGAATGAAAGCACGTAAATGAAACACCTAAATTGCACACAAGCTTTGATTCGAAATGCAGCACATTGAGGGTCATCCAATGTTATTTACTCGGCCAATAGGATGGCCGAGACCTAGAGGTATGTGTACTCGCCTCTAAGCTGTCTCGATTGAGTTCAAATCCCGACCCAGCTATGAACTGTCACCATGGTGTTTCACAGAAAGGGTGATTCATCAATGTGTGTGCCGTCACTTGGTTGGATGTGAAACAGGTATCCAATCTGCAGGCATTTGTTGATGGACGTTTAGGATCCCATGGTGTCCTTCACGAAGATTAGGTGAGCTATTGCCGACACCCTGGCCAAGTTCCAAAGAAGAAGAAGTGACATGTATCAACAAATAATACAGAAGAACAAACTAAGTAGGATTTTACTAACAACTGCAAATCTGTGCTTCTATTAGTTCCGAGATATGACGTTCCAGTTATGGGGGAAAGGGAAGCAGAGGAAAAGAGAGCTGTATGGGAAGACGAGAGGCGTTAGGGAGAAAACAAGCTCGTCATGATGGGAACCTTGTGTCGGCACAAACTTTGACTGTTGCAGACATGGATCTCACCAGATGCAATCACGAAAAACCAGATAGATCACATTGCCTGAAATAGAAAACGTACTTTATATGTGAAGGAGACCAGAACCTGAAGAGGTGCAGATGTAGGAAGTGACTGTAAGCTGGTGATTCAGACGTTAAAGTGGAGTCTTCAAAAACAATACAAACTCGAGGGAAGTTGATGACACACTATCGTAAAGCCCATCGCTTCCCACCAAAATCAGAGTTGAAAGATGGTGAAAAGTTCCACCATGGAACCCAATATCAAAATTTTAATTAAAAATTATTTTCCTGTTTTGACCCCTGTGTTTATGCCTGCACACTATTACAGAGGGGGCATAAACAGGGGGTCAAATCCCCAAAAATCGTTACATATTTCATACATCTCCCAATGTTGATTGCGTGGACAAAGTTTAATTTTAAAATGTTTGAAAATGTGCCCACAATTGATTTCTTCGTTATTTCACCGTTGACCCCACCACAGGTGGCGGGGCCAAAATGGCATTGCTCTTGTACCTTCTTGCCACGTGGTGATCATGAATCATAACAACCAAGTTTGGTGAACTTCGGGTTGGTGAACCATTAAGAGGGATATAACATGCTGGATGAGTTACAACCAACATCTGTACAAGAGTACAACTAACAGTTTTCAACTCACTAGCAGAGTACCCTCCCTACAGGCGATTTTGTTCGAAGCATGCAACATGTTCTTACAAGGATTTCAAGGAATTAAGGCACAGGAGGAGGCCATTTGGCCCATCATGCTTGCACCACACTAATACCAGATTTAATGAATCCGTCGATACCCCTTGCCTTTGTGTTCAGCCTTTTGGCTGCTTCACTGATACTCATTTCACCACCCTCAGAAGGATTTTTTTTTTTTTTTGTATACCTTGGTCGAGGCTCGTATGAGAGCTAACACACAACTCACAGCAAGGAGGCATGAGACAAGAGGGGCGGGAGTGGAAGGGACAAAAGAGTGGGGAACAGACACATTAGGTGAACTGTAGAAGGGAGAGGGATGGGGATGGGACGGGGAACATGGCGAAGAGAAGATGGACATTTCAGGGACTTTCAGGAAGGAAAGCAGGAGAAATGAAGGAAGTGGGCTTGGGTGGATTATCGGGGGTAGAAAAGATCGAGGATTTGGATGGGGGAAGATAAGAGGTGGTGGTGAACAGCTGTTTTGAAAGCCTGGAGGGAAGAATGGGAAAGAATAGAGTGAGGAAGTTTATTCCAAAGGCGGGAAAAAAGAGGAATGAAAGAGTGAAGATGAGCAGTGATTCGTGATTTTGGTAGTTTTACCAGAAGGGGGTTGTTGGCGGACCTTGAGCGCCATGTGGAATTGTGGTGGGGACAAATCGCAGAGAGAGCAGGGGGGCAAGGCTGGAGAGGAGTCGGTAGAAGACAGAAAGACCACCGACCAACCTGCGGTGATTGAGTGAGAGGCCCAAAGACTCAGCTTCATTGCGGGAGATGCCGATGATCTTAAATGCCCTGGTTTCGACAGCGTGAAGCCGAGAAAGGTGGGAGGCAGGAGCACCAGCCCAGAGGAGAGAGCAGTACTCCATCAGGCTATGGGCAAAAGCTTTGTAAGTGGTCAGGAGCTCAAGAGGGCCGAGGAAGGCCTTAGCACGACGGAGGATTCCCAGTCGGCGACTGGCTTTTGAGGCGAGGTTGGAAATGTGACTTTCCCAGGAAAGGTCATGGCAGATAGTGAGACCTAGAAGCTTGAAAGAAAAGACTTCTTCCAGAGGATTGTTGAGAAAGTGGATGGGGGGGTTTTCTAAACGGTCCTTTCGAAGAGACATAGTGAGAGTCTGAGATTTGTTTGGATTGAAAGACATGTTCCACGTGTTGGACCAGTTTGTGATTTTATCCAGATCTGCAGTGAGTGAAGAAGCTGCTGCTTGCCGGTCTGAGGGATGACAGATGGTACGGCAGAGGGTGGAGTCGTCGGCAAAGAGAAATAGAGGATTTTCCAGAGAGTCCGAGAGATCATTGATGAAAACCAGAAAAAGAACAGGGCCCAGAACACTACCTTGAGGAACTTCAGCCTGCACAGGAAGAGGGGATGAAAGAACTCCATTTAGGGCCACACGTTGACTGCGACAGGAGAGGAAGTCTGCGAGCCATGAGTGGAGATGGCCTTGAATACCATGGGAAGAGAGTTTGGTGAGTAGTGCAGGGTGCCAGACTGTGTCAAAAGCACGTGATATGTCCAGGGATACGGCTCGGATTTCCTGTCTGGCATTGAGGACCTCCATCCATTGATGGGAGAGCAGAAGCAGCATATCCAGGGTAGAGTGACCTGGTCTGAAACCAAATTGATGATTGGAAATCAAGCCATTGGAGAAGAGGAAGGATTTCATATCTGAGGCGATGATGGATTCCATCACCTTGCTGATGATTGGGAGAAGGCTGATTGGTCTGTAGTTACAGGGATCTGTTTTTGCACCTTTTTATGCAGGGCAGTGATGTTAGCAGATTTCCAAGCAGATGGCAGATGACCTTGGGCAAATGAGAGGGTGAATAGAACAGAGAGAGGGTGAGCAAGAGCAGAAGAGCAGGCTTTGAGGACACGTGGGCTGATGCCGTCTGGACCGGTTGCAGAATCTGACTCGAGGTTTGAAAGCAAGCTCTCCACCTTGTCAGGAGAAAAGGATACAGAGTCCAGGGACAGTTGGGTGCGACTGGGTAAAGTGGGTAGAGATAGTGATGGGTTTAGGACACAAGATTTAGCTGCAAACACCGAGTTTAGACATTCAGCTTTATCACGTGTGGAATCAGCAGTGCGGCTATTTGAGGTAAGGGAGGGGATGGAGGGGGAACATACACCAGAAACAGATTTGATTAAACGCCACCAGGATTTTGAGGAGGGAGAGAGGTTTGAGAGTTCAGACTTGAGATGAGAAAGATGTTGTTTTCTGGCTCTCCTGAGGGTAGATACACACTTGTTCCGAGCTTTGTGGAAAAAAACTGAGATTGCCCTCAGTTGGGTTTGCTTTCCATGAGGCAAAGGCAAGTTGTTTCAGGACAACTGCCTCGCCACAAGCTTCAGTAAACCAAGGGCGGGAGGAAGGGTAAGACAACTGAACACGAGAGGGGATAAATCTGTGCATGAGGGAGCGCAAGTTTCTTTGAAAGAATTCCCAGGATGAGTTGATGTTTGAGAAAGTAGTGATAGGAGACCAGTCTGTAAGTTTGATGGCTGCTCGGAGACCCTGCCAGTCGGCTTGAGTGAAATGCCAGACTCGACGGCGGTGAGGTGGTTCTCTGATAACAGCCAGAGAGATGTCCACTTTGACAAGGACGTGGTCAGAAGAACCAATTGGAGCGAAGGAAGAGCAGCAGATATTGTCAGGGAAATTTGTCAAAATCAGATCCAGAAGAGATGGAGTACCATTGGTTGAGATCCGGGTCGGGAAGTTGACCGATTGAGTCAGTCCCAATGAGTCGCAGAAAGCTTTTGCTGAGGTGCCATGGCAGGTGAGAGAGGTACCCACACCTAGACAACTGGCGTAATGACAATTGAAGTCACCACATAAGAGGAAGAGAGAGTTTGGATGAGAAGATAGAAGATGGTCCATGTTTTCGGATAGTGAGGTGTAGATGGAGTCATCACTGTTCGGTGGACGGTACAGTACACATATAAACATGAGGTGGGAGTGAAGGGGAAGCCGAAGCCAGAGGTATTCCTGGGGGTGTGGGGGAGTGAGAGCAGTGCATGGAGAGTGAGGAATAGAGTCTTTGATGAAGAGAGCAACACCTCCACCAGGACGAGGCTCAGGTCTGTCATACCGTAAGAGGGAGTAGCCAGGGAGAGATACTTGGGAGTCAGACACGTCTTGGGAGAGGAAAGTTTCTGTTAGGCAGATAATGTCTGGTTTGTCAGTGGCAACCTGTATGGAAAGATCTGAAAGGTTTGAGTGAAGGCCCCGGATATTTGAGGTCCGCACTTTTAATGAAGAGGAAGGGGAGGAGGCTTTGCGTGCAGGAGGTGGAGGGGGAGGGGGAGGGAAGGACAAGGGATGAGGGGGGCAGGTAAGGAGGGTTGCTGAAGGAGGGTGGGGTATTGCAGAACAGCGAGGGGAGGGGGCCGAATGAGGAGGAGAAAAGGCTCTGTGGTGCTGGGGGAGGGGGGGGACAAGAGACGAGGAAGAAGGGAGTTGAGAAGTGGAGGAGGGGGAGTGAAGAGAGGGAGGAGAGAGGGCAGTGGAGGGAGGCAGGTTGGTGGATGAGAGGGGGGGCAACTTTGAGAAGGAACAGTGAGGGGGATGAAAGGTGGGGGAAAGGTGAGGGGGGATTTTTGAGAGAGGTGAGAGGGGGGCTTGGAGGGAGAAGAGTGGGATGGTTGGTTTGAGAGTGAGAGTGAGGGGTGAGGGGGTGAGTTGGCACTGAAGTTGGAAAAAAAGAATGTTTGATGGAAAGCGAGCATCCATGGCAAACTGTGGTTTTTAAAAGTTTTAGGTCAGAGATGCGATTTAACACAATTCTTGATGGATGCAATGAAGGCGAATTCAGAGCATGGAGAGAAGAAGCGCTGTAATAGTTGGATTTTTTAGGCAAGGAATGAAGGAGAGGTCGAAATGAGAGCAGTCTGTTAAAATAGCAGGAGTAGTGCATTGTGAAACAGTAAAGAGTACCACATGTGTGAGAGAGGAAGATGAAGCATTATAAGATCGTTTTTGTCGTTAAAAATAATGTATGAGAGAGTTCAACAGATTAGGTCATGGAAGTGTTAAAAAAAAAAAAAAAAAAAAAAAAAAAAAAAAAAAATCGAGGAAGAAGACGAGGAGGAAGTTAAGAGGAAGAATAAGCAGAATCGGGAGAAGGTGAGCGTGTTGTTGTTATAGGGAATTATTATTTATTTTTTTTTTTTTTTTGAGATAAGAGATTAGTTGGGAGAATGGGGGATGTTTGGAAAGTGGGGAGGATCAAAATTGAAGGTAATGGGGAGAAAAAACAAACAAACAAAAAAAAACGATCGAACACCGAGTGGAACCGGTAGGCCTCAAGCCTAGGCCTAGGCCTCAAGCACAGGTAAGAACGTCGACAAAAATACTCACAAAATAGCACGATTTTTGAAACAAAACTGAACTAGCAACACACAGTAACATGTAGGTGAGAAAATTAAACAGTTAAAACGGGACAAATAACAACCGGAAACTTAGCTTTGAGAACGTCAACATGGAGCCCCAAAGGAGACCTCTCGCTGCTCTAAAACCGGAACCGGAAGGATGACAGGCTGAATCAACCCCCCTGGTGTTAAAGCAGTGGACAACAGGGCTTGAACTCAGGTTCCTAGGATCCCAAAGCACCACCCTAACCGCAAAGCCAACACAAGGTTACGACTGCAATTCTTCTGACGCATATCTTTATTTGGACAGTGTATAGGCAACTGACAACTCTATAGGCAACTGACAACTGACAAATGTGAGCAGATATCCTCACATGTGACATAAAGGACCTTGTCTTTAAGTCTTATTCTGCAGAGCTCTGTTCCCCCATTGCTCTGTGACGAATTTGATTAGCTTCGTCTTGCTGATGTCACAAGGCAGAAGACGCCTCCATTGCTGTATTCGGTGACTGGGTGCTATGTTTGTTAAGCGGATACCTCCATCAGTTGACCTCAGGGCCCTTTCTGCATCTTTTATAGATATCTGCTTGTAGACGTCGAATACTACATAAACCCGGTTGCTACTTGCTGATGTATTCAGCACAGCTGAAAGAAGCATATCAGCCACTTCATCAAAAGTGAGATTCTCCCCTTTCAGCTTCTGTGCAATACTCATGCCATCAATGATACACGCTGAGGGGTGTTGGACGTTTTCCGCAGCAGAGACCTTACTTTCAAGCATTCTGGGAAGGGCTGCTTTGTTGGTTTTCTTCATAGTACCATCACAGTTGGCCAAGGACGAAGGAAGGGGGCCTAGGGGGTGTTTCAGTACATCATTCCTGTTCAACTTTCTGCTGGAAGCTACGAGTATCATCTGTCCAAACAGCTTATTGTCACTTTTGAGGACTTGCTCCTTGTTAGGTAGTTTTCTGCTGATCATTTTGTGGGCATTATCAAATGTCTTCAACTGAATCTTTGGCAATCTGTCAAAGAATGGTTTTTCTCGTCCTTCAATACGCTGTATTTGATAATCTGTATATGCTGCATCTTCATTCTTGTGAGCAGTCAAAAGATCATTGGCAACTTCTGGGGACACACTAGCACCAGTTGAGATGCTTAACAGCTCTGAAGGATTTTGACTGAATGGGTTTGTCCAGGTGTCTTTCATCAGATTAACCAAACTGTCAACATCAGTCTCATCCTTGGGCATTCTTGAAGCTGACAAATCCGTGTGAACCATTCTTTTGCTGCAGCTATCAACTATCATCAGCCTCATTTGTTTAAAACAGGTACTTCTATATTTTGCTGTGACATAGTACCTGCTAACAGCAGCAGGCTTCAAGCTGAATCCCTTTCTGCCTCCGGCTGTCAGTGTGTCCTTGTTGACTGTTTCTTCAATGGTTTGGTCAACAGGAAGTCTGCCAAATGTATTGGTTGCACCTAATTGTACTGAGGAACCTCCTTCTAGCATGTGCTGATGAACCTCTGGGTGCGTCTCGGAGAGCCTGGTCATTTGGCAGTAATAGGCTGGTAGATACTTGGCATAGTTCAGCCTGTCATATGCAAAGCACCAAGGAATGATGCTTCAGATAGCAGCCAAATGTAGAACCCAGTTTCCTTCCCTCGATGCTCGGATAAAGGCCAGGTATTATGGCCTAAGAGTCGATGTACAAAAGCGCTCTTTACACAAGGGGTTTTAACATTAAAAACGCTATAAATTGTCAAATAATTATCACAGAAAGCTGCCAGATGTCTTGAAATAATATTAAGATATCACTCCATATAGAAGAAATAACATTGGCTCTACCAATGTTCTGGAATGTTATGATTTATGAAGTATACCTTTAATGACCGTTTTTGCTCTCAAATTTGCCTTGCGCGATTATTTAGGCCTAAGTCACATTTGCTCTACGGCGAGGATATGGCGGCCGTACGCCCTCTGAATTGGCAGAAACGTGCGGTGGCCGCAGAGTTTCTGAGGTGGCCTCAGGGTGGCCCTACGCTGTATGCCTATATTTTACAGGCCGTAGGGTCGCCGTGGAATTATAACGCGGAGTTATGACTTTTTTCATTTCTACGTTCGCCGTAGCAATTCGAGAAGCCAAAAAAAAAAGTGGTAAAAAAAAAAAAATTAACCCATTCGTTACCGTCGTCTGGCCGCACGTTCGCCTTAGGGCCCCCCTGCGGTCCCCCTGCGGTCGCCTTGCGGTCACCTTGCGGGCACCTTGCATCTGCCTTGAAAATTCTATGGCCGCCGCAGGAGCGCCCTAAGGTCACCGTGCGACATCAAATCAAAGACCGTATGGCAACCCCACGTTTTCGGTCTCCACAATTTAGAAATACACTGTGCAGCTCCCCGAAAAATAAAAACATATGTGACTGCTACATTGTGTGACCGTGGAAATACTGCGGCCGCCGTATAATTGCTAGTGGCCGTAGATTTTGGAGACCCCACGGCCGCCGTGGCAAATGTGACTTAGGCCTAAATACGCCGTGCGGCTCCCCGAAAAATAAAAACATATGTGACTGCTACATTATGTGACCGTGAAAATACTGCGGCCGCCGTATAATTGCTAGTGGCCATAGATTTTGTAGACCCCACGGCCGCCGTGGCAAATGTGACCTCGGCTTTAGCGAAGCATGTTGTAGCCTATAAAATGCTTATCATTTAAGCTATAATCACATATTATATACCAATGGATAGGAAATTAAGTCCGCTTTCAAATGGTATGTGGGAATACGCTATATGATGTGGAATAATAAGGATACGTGGCACAAACTGACCACGCACCCTTAAACCTTGTCTGCAAAAACGCCGTCCGAGCGATGAATGGTCTAAAACAGAAAATTGGAGATAATTAACTTGGGCTATTCTAATAAAAGGTCCATCATGCTGTTTTGTTATCTGCATTTGTGTCTTCAATCAGTCATATCACTTTTTTCTGGTCCCTCAAGATGGTACCAATTTCCATCTCAGCTCATGGACTATTACAATAGTGGGGCAACTTAGCTAAATGTAGCATAACAATTGTGCATTTTGTGAGGAAAGCACCAAATTTGGCACACGAGTAGCCTATCATATTATGAACAGATTTGGATATTGGGCCATCTCAAATTTTTGATGGCAGTGCAAAATGGCTGCCACAGCCATCAGCGGCTGAATTTGAGATGGCCCAATATCCAAATCTGTTCATAATATGATAGGCTACTAGTGTGCCAAATTTGGTGCTTTCCTTACAAAATGCACAATTGTTATGCTAAGTTCCCCCACTACAACTATTGGCTATCTAGAAGGGCACAACTGATTGGATATTGGAGGTCACAAGTTTGCTTTATGACAAATATTCACAAAATAATCATAAAAAATAATGAATTAATGAGTAAAGAAAAATTAATGAGTCACTACACACAAATTGGGGTCATGCTGATCCTATGTGGCAAATCTGGATGTAATCGGCCCAGAACTGAAGGAGGAGTATCAAGACAAACCCACAAACAAGCAAACAAACAAACACACAAACTCCAATCCGTGAATTTAAGGATTCTCTCCAGCGGTTTACAAATTCTTGGAAGTCAAACAAACAAACAAACAGACAGACGCGTCTCATATACACAGGTGTATAATGATGAAAAAAGTTTTCGATAGTGTGCATCGAGTCATTACAGAAACCGTTAAAGATGTATGATTTCCTGTAAAGATCAAAATTATTCCTATTTTACATGGAGGCTTCACCTGCAGTGCAATTCATGAGCGTAAACTACCACCATTGTTTCCAGTAAAGACAGGTGTGAAGCAAGGATATATATATATATATATATATATATATATATATATATATATATATATATATATATATATATATATATATATATACATACATACACACACACACACACACACACACGAGACGACCCGTGAACCCATTGGGTTCCCGTTGTGACAGTGGTTGATAGAAAAAATCATTAAAAAAAGAAAAAAGAAGATAGCTCCAGTGAACTATACTGCTGAGGTTCTTTGCATTGATCAAATAATCCTGAAGAGTACTTGACTGAATCGGGAAAATATTTTTTAATAATTTTGTTTGTTGCCCGATTTCAACGAAACTTGATATTGCGCGTCAATGTGAAAAAAAAAAAAAACGGAGAAAAGAAAGTCGAAGAAATTATTTTGCGTTATCTTCTCAACACAATTTTATTTATCAATGAACATGGAAGTATTAGATCAAAATAGCGATGTTTATTTTATGCTTAAAAAAAATCGTTGTTTGTCTATACTAAATGTTTGAGATTTTAAAATAAATCATTTCAATAAAAAAGATAGCTCCAGTGAATTCTACCACTGAGGTTGTTTGAATTGATCAAATTCTCCTGAAGAGTACTTGTCTGAATTGGGAATTGCTTTTTCAATATTTTTTTCGTTGCCCGATTTCAACGAAACTTGATACTGCACACCACAGGAGAATGGTGAGTTTGGTGGCCCTAAAGTTTTTGCGCTATCCTGTATCGTGTACCGTTTTGGCTGTATTTCGGGAACATACATACATATATACATACATACAAGATAAGAGTTTAAGTAATATATATATATATATATATATATATATATATATATATATATATATATATATATATATATATATATATATATGTCTTTATAATTGTAATTGACCGGCTTGTGTTAAAGACAACTGAAAGAAGGGAAACTGCAGGAATCGAATGGATGACCATTAAAGTGTTCTGGAATATATGGATGATGCCGGGAAATTTAACGCTTATCTCCAATACGTTTGGAAAGTTTCGAGAAAAGCCAAAACGTTTCGAGAGAAGAGCAAGAGAAGTCGGTTTGAAAATCAATATGTGAAACCGCACTAAATTGATTAGATTAAATGGTGAACGTCAAGAATGTCTGCTTTTCATGGTAAAACAACATTGAAGATGTAGGAAGCCCTCTTTCATCCCCACATCCCTTATTTCTCCAAGTCTCCTATTTTGTCCCTCCACGCTGTTATTGCTGTCCTCATCCCCTCCCCCTTTCTCCTGTTCATTTCATTCTATTACCACCTGATCTGTTCTTTGTTCTGGCTCCTCCACGAGCTTCGACATTGTATACAAAAAATTGCTTATTTCGGAACAACATTGGATAGAAATGGAAGAATCGAGAAAGATAGTGAGACCAAGTATGAATAAAGCAAAAAATAATAATAATAATAATAATAAAAAACTACAATGATACTCGATAGAGCGCATACCTCCGCCAAGCTGAAGAGTTTACGTTTTTTTATCAAACCAATAGGCCGGATCTGGATCCGGATCTCCACCAGAATCTAAAAGTTGGTTCTTGTCACATACCCAACTCATCCAGCAAGTTTTGTCAGAATCCGTCCACCATTGTTTTGAAATATCATGCCATATCTTTTTTTTTTTTGGCCTTATCTCCCAAATGGTGAAAAATTACTTTAAAAAATGAATGGATCCGGATCCAGATGTTCACCATTTAATGCATAACCTCCGTCCACCTTCGGTGTCAGAGTTAACCAGTCTCAACAAAGTATGGTCAAGCAATAACATATCGTTGCCAACTAAAATGAAAATATTTAATTCCAATATAAAGTCAGTTATTCTGTATGACACAGAGAGCTGGAAGACAATCAAAAGGATGAGAGGCAACTTCGATCATTTCAGCAAAGGTGTTTGATGGAGGATTTTAAAGGTTTTCTGGCTATAAATAATCTCAAATGATAAAGTAACTAGAAGTTGATACTCAGTCACCCGCCTTTTGGATGGTATAAGGAATAGATCTGTGTAATATGAAAGATAAATCTTGAACGGTTGTTTTAAATATTGTGTACACAAGCGCACATCGACAGAAGATTGGTCAGTCGGTCGGTCGGTTGGTCGGTGGGTGGGTCGATGGGTCAGAATTCATATTAATGTCCCCCATCTTCTCCCTTGTCAACAAGGACATGACAAAAATATATCGATGGGGAAATCAAAGAGAGAGTGGAGGATGGAGGTGGTTCAGACATGCAACGAGGAAAGATGAAGGCAATTTGATAAAAGAATACATGTTCTGGACAACAAGAATACGGAGATATATTTGGAGAAAGACTGACTGTCCAGGGAGAAAGAAAATTTCGAAAGGGATGGAAAGGGAAGAATGGCGACATTTTGTTGCGGTCTTGTATCAAAAGACATGACGACAATAAGTACCAAAGGCTGGTAACAAGACTCTCAACTTAATGGACGATGCACATAATAATGAATATCCCTGCAAGTGGAAACACCAAGATGTCATTTTATAGCTGGATACAGATTCAAACCCAGGGTGGACAGCCCAGAGGGGAGTGTACACACTTCGACAGAGGCTAGGCTATCTTACCAACACCCCAAAAAGCCGTTTGATAATATTCTTAGAGCTTATCAGTATAAAACCGCGATGTATCGATAACTGCCAAGTTGTGGTGTAGAAATCAAGAGTAAGTTTCCAGTGCCTTCAATTCCAAAAAAAATATCCAACTACCCAGTGGAAACACTGAGTGTAGTCTTTTCCATTTGATCTGCAATCCTATTTTAGTTTAGAACCTCTACCAAAATAACTTTGTTGTGCAGTGCGAGGGTGGAAGTCTAGAACCGCAAGCGTGTCCAATACGCTACTCAGCAGTGTATGCACGTTCTGACGTCACAAAGAGGAACCCACCACAAAGCATGCAGTATATTTACATATATATGTATACATATATATATATATATATATATATATATATATATATATATATATATATATATATATATATATATATATTCATATTTAAAAAAAAAAAAAAATATATATATATATATATATATATATATATATAAATATATATATATACATACATATACATATACATATCTGCACATATATATGTAGATATGGATATGTATATATATATATATATATATATATATATATATATATATATATATATATATATATACATATATATATATATACATATGTACGGATGATATATATATATATATATATATATATATATATATATATATATATATATATATATATATATATATATATATATATATATATATGGATGATGTATATATAAACGCTTACTGCTTACACCAATGGACCGTCCATCACACCTTCCATCTTCTGTCCCTTTCTTTGTTTATTCATGACATGATTTACAGGTTTAATTCAACTGGAACTTGTTCTTGTACATGCGGCTGTTCATTCTCGGAAAAGAGATTCGATTGTCGAAGAAACACAATCATTGTTTCTATATTTATAGAATAACTTAACCTAATAAAATTAATTACTTATAAATTTTATATTTGTGCGGGAGGGGGGGGGGGTGGGGGGGTCTCACTTGGCGCTACTTGGACAATTGTTCCTTGTTCCAAGAACTTCTTGAACATCCCATAAGTGTATCCCATGTTCCAATGATTTGAAGATGAAATTAAGGAATGTGTCATTTTTCACTTTAAACAATATTCTAATTGTTGCATGTTCAGTGATAACAGAGTGTTCCAATTTTGATGAACCGCACTGTTACAGAGCGTCAGTGCTGCCGAAGCAGTTTCTTGTCATTAAAGGTTATACTGGGTGGTTTGTCATTGCATTCTCAGCTGTAGTTTAGGGAGGAATTTGGAATTTGTTCATGGTGCCGGTGATAGCTCACCACTTAACATACAGCAAGTAATGGCGTCAGATAGGACGACTAGCTTATCATCCATCTGAAGGATGGCACACACATTGATGAATGACCCTGCCTGTAAAACACCAGGATGGCAGTTTATGGCTAGTTCGAGCTAGTTCGAGATTCGAACCCAGGCTAGACAGCTTAGAGGTGAGTCTGCATACATCTACACCATCTTACCAGTCCATACCAGAGTGTCGTATTCATAAAAGAGTGGTGTAAATAATAAAGAGTATATTCGTCTCACACAACTCTGAAAGAGACCTGGATTCTTCCAACACGACTTTCCTGTTTTGCCTGAACTGCAATCAAATTCTGGTTGTTCTAGCAATTTAAATCTCAACAATTTTAGAAACTCACGTCATGTCACTACATCGTACTTTATCTGTTTGTCTGTCTCTCTTCTGCCGTACCAGAGTCGAATCAAGGATAAAGATCTGAAACAATGAATCATGAAATCAGGTCCTTCTTGCCTGATGGCTCTTGCCGGCGACACGTGTTTGTTGTGGTTTCATGTTGATTGTTAATGGTTTCATGTTTGTAGTTAAAGATGTAGGTTTAAACTTGAGTGCACTGTGAGAGTGGAGGTGGTGGAGGCCCCTGGGCACACTCACACACGTGGGTGGTGGTGGCCCTTTCTGCCACCAACGATGAAGTGAAGCAGTGCTTTTCAACCTTTTTCACTGATGGCACCCGAAATTCTTACATATTGTTGTGGTTACCAAATTCGCAAACCACCATTCAGGTCCCTTAGGTGAGGTATCTCGGCAAGTATATGTGTAGTTAGGCCCAAACCCGTTGTCTAGTGGGAATACATGTCATTTATGCGAGCTGCGACTCTTCAGGATAGCCGTTTTTCTTTTACTATCTTTATTTTGGACCAACCGCCATGATTACCACCACAACCACAACATCAACCACCAACCACAACGCCGCTTCACCACAACCGCCACGACCTTCACGTCACACCTCGCAACCGTAGCATCGCCACCGTTCTTGCCCCGCTGTGGGTACCGGTGTTGGACTCGTGCAGGGCGCGCGTCGAACAGCGTGTACAAAATCACGGATTTTGTGCTTCAAAAACGGATCAAAAACGACACACGCCCACTTTTTGCCGTCCAATCGGTGAGCGAGGGGCGATTTGGCCCCGCCTCCAGGACGATCGATATATGCAAATTTGTGGATCAAAAAGCCTTCACGCCCACTTTTTTTCGGGCCAATGGGGAGCGAGGTGAAAGGTCAAAGGGAGGGGTCAAAGGCGAAGCTACGGGGGGATAAAAGGACCGTGTTCGTCAGTCAGAGCCGTGTGGAAGTCTGGAGCCCGAAGCCTGCAGTAGCTGGAGAAGCTGAAGAGAGTCGAACGAGGAGAGCCCAAAGAAGAGTCCAGGGTGGAGAGTCCAGAGGCGGAGAGGCGGCAGCGGCGAAGGCAGACGAGGGGGTGCTCGCGACGGTGCCGGGAGCTGCACGCCCGAGGAAGGCCGGCAGCGCGACCTGGCCGAGGTGGAGACGCACACCAGGGATAATAAAGATCCTCTATACCCCGAGCATCAGCAACCCCCTCCTGTTTCCCCCCCGCGCTGAGATAGTGCGACCAAGGGGGCCCCTTTCCACCCCCTGCCAGACACTGTCCGCGAGGCCCGCGGATTTGAGGCGCCATCGCCGCTCCGCGTCTCATCACCAAACGGGTAGGCGCCACCCGGTCTCGGCCTCAGGCCCGCCTCATCCTTGAGGGTATTTCTTTTCCTTGGTTTTGGGTATGTGTTGTCGGCGCCGTCTGTGAAGTAGAATTGTATAAGTGTTGCCGTGTGCTCGGTAGTCGGTATTAGCTCTGCATTGTCTTCGCTTTTATATTTGCTTTTTGTGTAAATGGCATTGTGTTTTCGCTTTTATATTTGCTTTTTGTGTAAATGGAATTGTGTTTTTTTTGTGTGCATTTGGTGGAATTGTATATGTGTGCTTCCCGTGTGCCGCGAATAAATGTGCTTTATTATTGAACTGTTCTCCCGCTTTGCTTCGTCTTTTTCTCCCATTGAATCCTCATCTTGCTTCACGTAAAGGGTTGGTAGTGGGCTGAATACGCCCGATAATTAATCGAACCGTCGAGGTCGACGATAACACCACTCTGTTATTCTGATAGTACGGAACGGGTCGCTTAAGTGGCCCGTGTCCGAAGTCGACCTGCGGCGAGGTGCGATCGCCCGGTCTACCCTCCGCGTGGGTACTTAGGTAGGTCGAATTTGGCGAGCAACCCTATCCCACGCGGGGGCTGATTGGCTCGATCGCGGTGAGACCGAAAGGTCCACCTGTGACTGGTTCCCGGCGTTAGTCCGAGAGGGTCACGACTGGATTGTCCGTCCGGTGGGCGACGTGCCGCGATTCGAGTTACGTGGCCGTCAGCACGCCGGCGGGCGCGGAATCCGCAACAATATTATTCTGCACAGCACTGCTATTCAATTCTCTAGTTGTGTAGTTGCTTTAACAACATTGCAGGCTCCTGGAGTTAAATGATTGGATAAAACACATGATTACATCCACCACCGAAGGTGGAAGACTGTTGTCTTTTTACCTCACCTGTTTGTTTGTCTGTTTGTTTGTTTGTCTGATTATTTGTCTGTTTTCTTTTGTCTGTTTGTTTGTTTGTTTGTTTGTATGCAGGATGTCTTAAAAAGTTGTTGATGGATTTGGATGAAATTTTGTCTTTTCACCTTGTCTGTTTCTTTGTCTGCTTGTCTGTTTGTTCATCTGTTTGTTTGTCTGTTTGTTCGTCTGTTTGTTTATTTGTCTATTTGCTTGTTTGTGTGCAAGATGTCTTTAGAGGTTATGGATGTATTTGGATGAAATTTTGTCTTTTCACCTTGTCTGTTTGTTTGTCTATTTGTTTGTTTGTGTGCAGTATGTCTTGAAAGGTTATGGGCGGATCCGGATGAAATTTTGTGGACAGTTTCAGTGTGTGACAAGGACGAACTAATTAGATTTTGGTGAAGATCCGGATCGGGATCCAGATCCGACTGCGAGAATTATTTTTATTATTATTTAAAGTGATTCTTCGTCATTGAGAGAATGAGCCAAAAACGACACATAGCATGATATTTGAAAAATTATTTGGGCCCGATATATATGACTGCATCAGGCATTGCGTGGCGGAGGTATCTGCTCTGCTGAGTGCCCTTCTAGTTTCAGGAGTGTTTTATGGGGTTTTATTACCACCAATGTATTCCAGACACAACTGAAGATTGGCAATGCATGCAATTAGCCTGTCAAAAAAAAAAAATATGGCATTAGTGTTACAACTTCGAAGCTACATTTGATTGAATTTGAGTAATGGACTACAAGTAACAAATCGAGAAGCATTGCTTAATATGTTCTTGGTATCAGATTCCGCCAACACAGAAAGTAAAAATCCCTTGAACAAGTGAATGCGGACTATATTAGCAAAACAATTTCCAACTAGATTTGTCAAATACTCATTGAATGCCCAATTTTTGAAGCAAATTTGCTCCACTAGTTAATATACAGTTAATAAGCTAAAATTTACACCAACAGACACTCACATGTAAAACATTGCACAATCTGATAGTAACAGTTGCACAAGTAGGCAAACAGAGAATGATTAAACATGGATATTGCTTGCGTGTATATATTAATGTCTGTGCACCAGGATCATCTATTACACGAGAATCCCGCTTGCGTGTACACTTTCGGCTGGCTAAGTCAGACGTGCAAAAATTAGATATCCATCATGCCAATAATCCTGGATGATAGGCCAATATCCATCATGCCAATAATCCACATGCCCCAGTTGCCTTTGTGTAAATCCGGCCCTGCATTTAAACTAATGTTACACAGTGACTGTTGATCAATGCATTCACTTTTGCTGATCTTTCTACTTTTCGTTTCCCTATGTCTTCATGTCATTGCAATTGTATCCAACTTCCTTTTCCTATTTCATTATCTCTTCCGATCCGAGCCTTCCGAGCCTCTATTCCCTGTTTCTATTCAAGGTAGTCATGTTAATCTTCACAACTTTCAAATTAACAATTTTTGTCCCGCTGATGAAGCCTAAAGGCCAAAACATCCCTGTCCAAGTGTGGTAGACTTTTCCACAATGACACACTCAAGCTTCCTTTGGGTGGCGGTTGATGCCAACGCTCGATGGAGATCTCTCCCTCGCTAGTCATGGTGATCTTGACAAGCTATGGAGTTCAAGTCATCACATTTGTATCAACACTCAGGAAGTATGCCTTTTACTCTTCAATGAACATGCTTGTGCATCTCGATTCAATTAAAATAGTGTCATCATGATAATTAGGTGTATTATCATGTCACATCACACCAATATTGCACCTGATTGGTGACGGCTCATTTCATAATACTGCACTGCAAAACATTGTTGTTGAGATTTTTCATCCCTGTGTCATGTTAAGCAACACAAAACAGCGTGCATTTGAAAAAGTATTGCTGTGTATGGTACATTCAGATCTTGGTCAAACTTTCCACTTGGTGGAATGTCACAATGACTGACCACAGTATATATTGCATGCTCTTCAACTTCCACTTACAAGCAGGCAGGCAGGCGATTTGCACTTTTAGTTTTTTTTTTACACCAGTCCAGTATTTTGCAGTAATTAGCCCGCGCTCGCCAAGCGAAAAGCGGGGTTAAGCGATTGGTGCATGTACGTACGTATGTGCGCGTCTGCATTTTGTGATTCCATTTTCTCTGGAACAGCTTGTCGGATTGACACAAAATTTTCACCATAGGCGCGACTACCAATATAGGATGCTTTGATTATAATCATGACGTAATAGATCACGTGGTGTGGCAGCCATGTTGGAAAAAAATGAGAAACATTGCACCTCTTTATCTCCAAAACTGCTCCATGGAAAAAAATTGAAATTTAACCCATGGCAAGTACTCCCCCTGGGGAATAAGTGTGTTTTCTGTGTGATGTCATAGGTGCCTTCCTTATGACGTAATAATTGCACACGTAGAACGCTACATCCGATCTATGAAATTTTTTCAGGGCCATCGAGGGATAAATTAGTCGACAGAAAAATTATGACGTCATAGGTAACGTGGTTTGGCAGCTGATTTTTTTTGAAGTATAAACCTTTAAAAATCCTCTTCTCCAGAATGGCTGGCAGTTTGGGAAACTTCACACACATGTTCCTCAAGCCTTGGAGAAATCAGGGTGTTCATGAATAATGGATAAGCCACATGGTTTGGCAGCCATATTGTATTAAAGGAAAATATATTTTTTTTAATTTCTCTCTTGAACTGTTGCATCAATCAATGTGAAACTTCAAAATTATGATCTAGTAGTGATGCGGAAGATATGTTTTAAATTTCAATCTGATTGGACGCATGGTCTGGCAACGAGACTTATTTACCTTTTTTGAATCTACATTCTTTTGACTTTTCTTTTTTAATGAGGCTCAGTCGGCTGCACCTCGATGGGTTTGAGAGTACCAATGAGTAGCAGTTGAAACCTAAGTCTTATCCAGGTTCCTCCTGGTGACTTCATCAATGCTTTTTGCTTATTCTGGTTCCTCTTCTGATCACGCCAATGCAGTACCTATTTTACTTGGTCTTCGATTTGATTTAATTTCATTATCTTGCCAAAACGAAGTTTTTGCAAGATATGTTAGTCAGCTTGTATGTTTTTTTGTTTTTTTTGTCTGTAATCACGTATAAAAAATTCTGCAGAGCACAGTTATCGTCGGAAATTTTTGTAACTTCGCATATCAGAGGCCTATAGAGATCCCTTTCAGTGCACAAAATTTTGAAGGTCAAGGTCAAAGGTCAAGGTCACTTTGGCGCAAATCAGGGGAGTCGACGAAACCCTTATTTTTTGAGTAATTTTGATCGGATCGTCTTCAAACTTAATGGGAATATAGTTCATGGCCTGGTGCTCAGCTGATTAATTTTTGGTGGGGATTGGCCTTGACCTTCATGGTTAGCGCCTGAGGTCAAACATATTTGACCCCAAGGTCAAATTTTCAAGTTTTAGGAACCACATTGTGTAGTACCTCAAATTGAACACCTCGATGAATGCTTTCTAGATATGTCAAGCTTGAGACATTATGACGTCATTTGGTGACGTTATGAGGCAAAAGCATATTTTTCATGGTTACTCTGTAGAACGATTCTCATCGGAATCTCTCGTAGGCAGATATTCCTCAAGGAGTCGTTCCTGGTGGATAGCAGCTCTGTTCACCTCAGTGTGACCTCAAAAAAGTCACACGTGGTCACCTTTTGGCAAGATACGGGTCACCCTGCAGGTGACATTGGTTAATTTTTTATTACAAATTTGCCGCCTGAAGAGTTGGCTCACACCAAGTCCCTCTCAAGACTGTGTGGGGTAAGTATTCCTTGAATACCATCTAGTTGTCGGCAATGAAAATCCTGCACTCCCCTTTCCCACCAACTGTTTGCAGTTTCTTTCCATTGGGATCTGTTCCATGAGCAGTGCATTATTAGGAAGCCTCAGAGCATAGGGAGTCCTCAAGAGGATACCTTGATATGTAGAGGAGAGGTAGGATTTGTCCATTGTATGAAACTGAAAGTCTTACTTTTTGAGACTTTTGAAAAATACATCATGGAATCACAAACATTCACAAGGTAGATTAGACAGCCAGCTTAACCTCCCCTCAAAACGACGGAGAGCTTCCTAATGTGGTGTCCCTTATTGGCACATCAATGGAGTGCAATTTTTCCTTTGATTGATATTCATTTTGTCCCACTTGCTCATAATTAGTTCATCAATGAACTACACATTAATATATGTGCGCATGAACTCCATGAAGGCACATGTACCTTGAAAAACCTTGTTCTAGTCAAATGCAATGCAATGAAAAATGTACTTCAAAGCAATCTGAAATGCTCGTGACATAATCATTGTGTTAGCACTATGTGGCCTGAGCTGAAAAATCCAGAAGGAAATGTACTTGCGTCAATGTGCAGCTGTCAAACCCATCAATTTTTCCTCTTTCCTTCTTTTGTAAAACAATTTCTTTCCTCGATGCCACCATACCCTCACTTGCCCCACCCCCACCCCACATCACTTTTGGAAACTCTAATTTCAAAATGTCTTTATATTTACAATGATGTGTAAGCACTTTGGGATCGAGATATCTGAGATTGCAAGAAAAATCACAAAACTGGCCCAAAATCTCTCAATCCAGGCCATTGCCGATAAACCAGACATGATCAGTTTAAAAGAAACCTTCCTCCAACAGGACATCCCTGACTCCTTAGTGTCTCTCCCCACTTATTGTCTCCTCCGATTTGATGGGCCTGAACCATGCCCCGACAGTGGAGTTGCATTTTACATCAAGAACTTAATTTCTCACTGCCCTTGTACTGATCATACAACTCCCAACCACCAGGAGTACCTCTGGCTGTGACTTCTCTGCTCCCACCTCTTGTTCATCTGTGTGTTGTGCCATCCTTCAAACAGCAATCGGTGTGCATTCCAAAAACTCTGCACTAAGTATGTGTCCACTCTCAGGAGAGCCAGAAAACAACATCTGTCCAATCTCAAGAATGAACTTTCTAAGTTGTCTCCCTCCTCTAAAACCTGATGGTGCCTTGTTAAGTCTGTATGCTCCCCTTCTATCTCTTCCCTCACTTAAAATGGTGCCACAGCAACCTCTGCTCATGAGAATACCGAATGCCTCAATTCTGTGTTTACTTCCAAATCTTGTGTCCCGAACGTCTCCTTACTGGTCATACCCAACTACTCCTGAACTCTGTGTCTTTTGCACCTGAGAAGGTGTAGAAGGTTCTTTCAAACCTCGACTCTGACTTTGCTACTGGACCAGATGGCATCAGCTCACATGTCCTAAAAACCAACTCTGCTGCCCTTGCACATCCTCTCTCTGCCCTTTGAACCATGTCATTTGCCCTAGGTCATCTTCCATGGGTACAAAAACTGATCCCCTTAACTACAGAGCAATTAGCTTATTTCAAATAATCAGCAAGGTCATGGAATCCATCATCACAGTTGATGTGAAATCCTTCCTTTTCAACAACATCATCTCTGATCACTATTTTGGTTTCAGACCAGGTCATACCACCTTGCACATGCTGCTACTTCTACTCATACAACAATGGATGGAGGCCCTCAATGTCAGACATGAAAGCACGGCCGTCTCTCTTGACATATCTCGTGCTTTTGATAGAGTCGGGCATCCTGCCTTACTCTCCAAACTCTGTGCCTATGGCATCCAACTCCCACTCTACACATGGCTTGCTGACTTCCTCCACTCTCATAGCCAATGTGTCGTACTCAACAAAATCCTTTCATCTCCTCTCCATGTTAAGGCTGGAGTGACACAAGGCAGTGTTCTGGACCAGTCCTATTCCTGATCTTCATCAATGATCTCTCTGACTCTGGAAAATCCCGTTTATCGATTTGCTGATGACTCCACCTTGTGCCATGACATCCCACATCGTTCAGAGAGGCAGGCTGCAGCATTTTCCCTCTCTTTTGACCATGACAAAATCACAAGTTGGTCAAACACTTGGAAGATGTCTTTCAATCCTGACAAATCTCACACTCTCACTGTCTCTTTCCGAAAGGACCATCTGGCAAACCCTACCATCTACTTTCTTAACAATCCTCAGAAGTTCAACCATTTACTTCCTTTAACAATTCTCGTAAGTTCAGTTCTTCAAACTCCTGGATCCTATTATCAGCCATGATCTTTCGTGGGCAAACCACATTTAAAAGTTGGCCTCCAAAGCGAGACAGCGGTGGGCATCTTCTGTCATACAAAGTCATTCCTTGGCACACCTGAACTCTTATCCAACCACAACACCTTAATCCACAGTTTGATTGAGTACTGCTCTCCCTTCTGGGCTGGCTCCCCTGCCTTACAATTTGCTCAGCTTGATGGCATGGAAACGAAGGCCTTCAAGATTATTGGAATCTCCCGCAATGAAGCTGTGTCTACGAGCCTATCACTTCATCATCAGAGACAGGTCAGTGGCTTCTCTGTCTTGCAGCACCTTCTTTCAGGTTTTGCACCCTCTGCTCTTTCCGTGCTTTGTCCTCCCCCCTCCTACAGGTCTCTGCAGGGTACACGTGGTCCACCATCAACCCACTTTTGGTGAAACTCCCAAAATCCAGAATCACTCACCTCCACTCATTTGTTCCTCTTTTTCCCCACCTGTGGAACCAACTTCCACATTCTCTTCAATCTCATTCTTCCCTCCAGGTCTTCAAGACAGCTCGTTACCACCATCTCAGATCATCCCCAATTCAAAACAATGATCTTTTCTATCCTTGCTACTCCCTCACCCCACCTCCACTCCACCACATGCCCTACTCCTTCTAAATTTCCAGTTTTACTCCTAAGAGTTTCCACCCTATGCATCCTCTCCTGCCCCTCCCCCATTCCTTCCCACACCAATTGTTCGTCCAAGTCTGCCTCTTTCTTGGTCTTCAACTCTGCTGTTGTTGTTTTCTCCCTCTTTCTCTCTGCTGTTCCTTTTGTCATGTTGCATCCTGATCCCTTTGGTGTATTAGTATTAGCTCTTCCATGAGCCTCAGCGATGTCTCCATAAAACAAACAAAATAAACAAGCAGTCATAGACTGGTACTTACGAAATTGTCAACTTGACCTCTGACCTTGTCTAATAAAAGCTGTCTCTAGAGAAGGTAGCGAGCAAACCAGAAGTTTCTAAGATGATTCTGTACCAAACCATCAAAAATTGAATGTCTGACCTCACTGTGACCTTGACTTTGACCAATTTTGACCAAAATCTAATCCGCACGAGCCATCACCCTCCTGAATCACGTGGTGTAATTTGACATTGATAGCTTCTTCCATTCTCGAATTATCATGCCTACAAACAAACACACAAACACACACACAAACAAGCAGTCATAGACTGGTACTTGCGAAATCGTCAACTTGACCTCTGACCTTATCTAATAAAAGCTGTCTCAAGAGAAGGTAGCGACACAAACCAGAAGTATCTACGATGATTCTGTACCAAACCATCAAAAATCGAATGTTTTGGATGTTTGACCTCACTGTGACCTTGACCTTTGACCGGAATCTAATCAGCGCTAGCCATCACACTCCTGAATCACGTGGTGTAATTTGACATTGGTAGCTTCTTCCCTTCTCGAGTTATCATTTTTTGGATGTTTGACCTCACTGTGACCTTGACCTTTGACCGATTTTTACCAAAATCTAACCAACGCGAGCCATCACCCTCCTGAATCAAGTGGTCTAATTTGACATTGGTAGCTTCTTCGATTCTCGAGTTACCTGTACCAAACCATCAAAAATCGAATATTTGACCTCACTGTGACCTTGACCTTTGACCGATTTTAACCAAAATCTAATCAGCGCTGGCCATCACCCTCCTGAATCACTGGGTGTAATTTGACATTGGTAGGTTCTTCCGTTCTCGAGTTATCATTTTTTGGATGTTTGACCTCACTGTGACCTTGACCTTTGACCGATTTTGACCAAAATCTAATCAGCGCCAGCCATCACCCCCCTGAATCACGTGGTGTAATTTGACATTGGTAGCTTCTTCCGTTCGAGAGTTATAATTTTTTTTGATGTTTGACCTCACTGTGACCTTGACCTTTGACAGATTGTGACCAAAATCTAATCAGCGCTAGCCATCACCCTCCTGAATCACGTGGTCCAATTTGGCATTTGTAACTTCTTCCGTTCTCGAGTTATAACTATTTTTTGGATGTTTGACCTCACTGTGACCTTGAACTTTGACCGATTTTGACCAAAATCTAATCAGCGCTAGCCACCATGCTCCTGAATCACGTGGTGTAATTTGACATTGGAAGCTTCTTCCGTTCTCGAGTTATCATTTTTGGATGTTTGACCTCACTGTGACCTTGACCTTTGACCGATTTGGACCAAAATCTAATCAGCACTAGCCATCAGCCTCCTGAATCCCCTGGTGTAATTTGACATTGGTAGCTTCTTCCGTTCTCGAGTTATCTGTACCAAACCATCAAAAATCGAATATTTGACCTCACCGTGACCTTGACCTTTGATTGATTTTGACCAAAATCTAATCAGCACGAGCCATCACCCTCCTGAATCAAGTTGTGTAATTTGACATTGGTAGCTTCTTCCATTCTCGAGTTATCGTGCCAACAAACAAACAAACACACAAACAAACAGACAAACAAACAAACAGAAACGGAACTGATCAATATACTTAGAAAACTTTAGATTTCGTAAGTAACAAACACAAGATTTCGTAAGTAAAAAACACACAAACAAGCAGTCATAGACTGGTACTTACGAAATCGTCAACTTGACCTTTGACCTTGTCTAATAAAAGCTCTCTCTCGAGAAGGCAGCGACGCAAACTAGAAGTTTCTACGATGATTCTGTACCAAACCATCAAAAATCGAATGTTTTGGATGTTTGACCTCACCGTGACCTTGAACTTTGACCGATTTTGACCAAAATCTAATCAGTCTTGAATCAAGTGGTGTAATTTGACATTGGAAGCTTCTTCCGTTCTCGAGTTATCATTTTTTGGATGTTTGACCTCACTGTGACCTTGACCTTTGACCGATTTTGACCAAAATACAAACAGCACAAGCCATCACCGTCCTGAATCACGTGGTGTAATTTGACATTGGTAGCTTCTTCCGTTCTCAAGTTATCTGTACCAAACCATTAAAAATCGAATGTCTGACCTCACTGTGACCTTGACTTTGACCAATTTTGACCAAAATCTAATCCGCACGAGCCATCACCCTCCTGAATCACGTGGTGTAATTTGACATTGATAGCTTCTTCCATTCTCGAATTATCATGCCTACAAACAAACACACAAACACACACAAACAAGCAGTCATAGACTGGTACTTGCGAAATCGTCAACTTGACCTCTGACCTTATCTAATAAAAGCTGTCTCAAGAGAAGGTAGCGACACAAACCAGAAGTATCTACGATGATTCTGTACCAAACCATCAAAAATCGAATGTTTTGGATGTTTGACCTCACTGTGACCTTGACCTTTGACCGGAATCTAATCAGCGCTAGCCATCACACTCCTGAATCACGTGGTGTAATTTGACATTGGTAGCTTCTTCCCTTCTCGTGTTATCATTTTTTGGATGTTTGACCTCACTGTGACCTTGACCTTTGACCGATTTTTACCAAAATCTAACCAACGCGAGCCATCACCCTCCTGAATCAAGTGGTCTAATTTGACATTGGTAGCTTCTTCGATTCTCGAGTTATCTGTACCAAACCATCAAAAATCGAATATTTGACCTCACTGTGACCTTGACCTTTGACCGATTTTAACCAAAATCTAATCAGCGCTGGCCATCACCCTCCTGAATCACTGGGTGTAATTTGACATTGGTAGGTTCTTCCGTTCTCGAGTTATCATTTTTTGGATGTTTGACCTCACTGTGACCTTGACCTTTGACCGATTTTGACCAAAATCTAATCAGCGCCAGCCATCACCCCCCTGAATCACGTGGTGTAATTTGACATTGGTAGCTTCTTCCGTTCGAGAGTTATAATTTTTTTTGATGTTTGACCTCACTGTGACCTTGACCTTTGACAGATTGTGACCAAAATCTAATCAGCGCTAGCCATCACCCTCCTGAATCACGTGGTCCAATTTGGCATTTGTAACTTCTTCCGTTCTCGAGTTATAACTATTTTTTGGATGTTTGACCTCACTGTGACCTTGAACTTTGACCGATTTTGACCAAAATCTAATCAGCGCTAGCCACCATGCTCCTGAATCACGTGGTGTAATTTGACATTGGAAGCTTCTTCCGTTCTCGAGTTATCATTTTTTGGATGTTTGACCTCACTGTGACCTTGACCTTTGACCGATTTGGACCAAAATCTAATCAGCACTAGCCATCAGCCTCCTGAATCCCCTGGTGTAATTTGACATTGGTAGCTTCTTCCGTTCTCGAGTTATCTGTACCAAACCATCAAAAATCGAATATTTGACCTCACCGTGACCTTGACCTTTGATTGATTTTGACCAAAATCTAATCAGCACGAGCCATCACCCTCCTGAATCAAGTTGTGTAATTTGACATTGGTAGCTTCTTCCATTCTCGAGTTATCGTGCCTACAAACAAACAAACACACAAACAAACAGACAAACAAACAAACAGAAACGGAACTGATCAATATACTTAGAAAACTTTAGATTTCGTAAGTAACAAACACAAGATTTCGTAAGTAAAAAACACACAAACAAGCAGTCATAGACTGGTACTTACGAAATCGTCAACTTGACCTTTGACCTTGTCTAATAAAAGCTCTCTCTCGAGAAGGCAGCGACGCAAACTAGAAGTTTCTACGATGATTCTGTACCAAACCATCAAAAATCGAATGTTTTGGATGTTTGACCTCACCGTGACCTTGAACTTTGACCGATTTTGACCAAAATCTAATCAGTCTTGAATCAAGTGGTGTAATTTGACATTGGAAGCTTCTTCCGTTCTCGAGTTATCATTTTTTGGATGTTTGACCTCACTGTGACCTTGACCTTTGACCGATTTTGACCAAAATACAAACAGCACAAGCCATCACCGTCCTGAATCACGTGGTGTAATTTGACATTGGTAGCTTCTTCCGTTCTCAAGTTATCTGTACCAAACCATCAAAAATCGGATATTTGACCTCACTGTGACCTTGACCTTTGACCGATTTCGACCAAAATCTAATCAGCACTCGCCATCACCCTCCTGAATCACGTGGTGTAATTTGACATTGGTGGCTTCTTCCGTTCTTGAGTTATCGTGCCTACAAACAAACAAACAAGCAGTCATAATCTGGTACTTACGAAATTGTCAACTTGACCTCTGACCTTGTATAATAAAAGCTGTCTCTCGAGAAGGTAGCGACGAAAAGCAGAAGTTTCTATGATGATTCTGTTCCAAACCATTAAAAATCGAATGTTTGACCTCACTGTGACCTTGACCGTTGACCGATTTTGACCAAAATCTAATCAGCACTAGCCATCAACCTCCTGAATCAGGAGGTGGAATTTGACATTAGTAGCTTCTTCCGTTCTCGAGTTATCTGCACCAAACCATCAAAAATCGAATATTTGACCTCACTGTGACCTTGACCTTTGACCGATTTTGACCAAAATCTAATCAGCACGAGCCATCACCCTCCTGAATCACGTGGTGTAATTTGACATTGGTAGCTTCTTCCGTTCTCGAGTTATCGTGCCTACAAACAAACAAACAAACCAACAAACAAACAAACAAGCAAGCAGTCATAGACTGGTACTTATGAAATCGTCAACTTGACCTCTGACCTTGTCTAATCAAAGCTGTCTCTTGAGAAGGTAGCGACGCAAACCAGAAGTTTCTACGATGATTCTGTACCAAACCATCAAAAATCAAATGTTTTGGATGTTTGACCTCACTGTGACCTTGACCTTTGACCGATTTTGACCAAAATCTAATCAGCGCCAGCCATCACCCCCCTGAAGCACGTGGTGTAATTTGACATTGGTAGCTTCTTCCGTTCGAGAGTTATAATTTTTTTTTGACGTTTGACCTCACTGTGACCTTGACCTTTGACAGATTGTGACCAAAATCTAATCAGCGCTAGCCATCACCCTCCTGAATCACGTGGTCCAATTTGGCATTTGTAACTTCTTCCGTTCTCGAGTTATAACTATTTTTGGATGTTTGACCTCACTGTGACCTTGACCTTTGACCGATTTTGACCAAAATCTAATCAGCGCTAGCCACCATGCTCCTGAATGACGTGGTTTAATTTGACATTGGAAGCTTCTTCCGTTCTCGAGTTATCATTTTTTGGATGTTTGACCTCACTGTGACCTTGACCTTTGACCGATTTGGACCAAAATCTAATCAGCACTAGCCATCAGCCTCCTGAATCCCCTGGTGTAACTTGACATTGGTAGCTTCTTCCGTTCTCGAGTTATCTGTACCAAACCATCAAAAATAGAATATTTGACCTCACTGTGACCTTGACCTTTGAACGATTTAGACCAAAATCTAATCAGCACAAGCCATCACCCTCCTGAATCACGTGCTGTAATTTGACATTGGTAGCTTCTTCCGTTCTCGAGTTATCGTACCTACAAACAAACAAACAAACAAACACACAAACAGAAACGGAAGGCATCAATATACTTACTAAATCTTTAGATTTCTTAAGTAACAAACAGAAACGGAAGGCATCAATATACTTACGAAATCTTTAGATTTCGTAACAAACAAACAGAAACGGAACTGATCAATATACTCACGAAATCTTGAGATTTCGTAAATAACAAGCAGGCATAGACTGGTACTTACGAAACCGTCAACTTCACCTCTGAACTTGTCCAATTAAAGCTGTCTCGAGAGAAGGTCGCGACGCAAACCAGAAGTTTCTTCGATGATTCTGTACCAAACCATCAAAAA
>NC_140972.1:71732655-71790155 GCF_056783735.1 Eptatretus burgeri | reverse complement strand
AATAACAATGTGTATAACTTTTGCTTTGATAATTCCATTAAGAATATAAGTTTGACATTATTGGCAACACCATCTGTCACTTTGCAGACTGTGGCTCTTCTGTTGTTCCAATGGCTCATTGTTCTGCAAGCAGCTGTGGCTGCGAACGGCCACCTCTCCCTCGATTCACCTTTCCTCACTCTCGTGTTTACTTCCGAGCAAGCCAGATTCTACTAATCTTTATATTCACTGGATAGGAAGCTCAACATTGTTGGCTGAGCGATTGTGAAGCCATCGGCGGCCATGTTAGATCCCCGCCCAGAAAACAAGGCTATGACCTTAAAAGCCACACTTGGAAACACAAAAGTCACTTCTTTTATTTGTATTTTACACTGTTATTCACGTGATACATATAAGGAAAAAAAAACACCTTCTTGCTTTCTCACCATAGAGTCCAAAAATTGAATATTTTTTGTATTGCCCTTTAATGATTTTAAAAGGTGTAATTATTTGTATTATTTTACAATATATAGATTCTCCTGCAAAGGCAACATATATTTTGTTGCGTTATATGCACATGACACTCAATACGAACAATGAATGTGGGTGCTTCGATTGGTGTATCGAAGATGGTGTTCATCAACTTCAAATTATCAAATTCCTTCATTTTATCTTTTAATCTTTCTACCCCAATTTGATGTTGTGCCTCCCCATTATCTTTTTGCTTCCTCTGCTAACCCATGTCATTATAATTCATGATTATCATTGGTCAATCATGATTTTGAGAAATTTAGTATCTGTTCTTGTATTCCAACGTGTGAGGTGAGTGAATCACCCACCCCCCATAATTGTTTTTGATTAAAAAAACATTAAATGACATTTCTTATTTTCCATTATAACTTTGAATATGGGCTTATGCAGTTTTCGTACCAGTTTCAAAAATAAGTAGCAGGGCACTCGGTAGAGCGCAAACCTCTGCCACATAATAACTGATCCAAGACAACATATCGGGCCCAATAACATTTTTGAACCATCATGCTATACAGTATGATATTGTTTTGGGCCCAATAACATTTTTGAACCATCATGCTATACAGTATGATATTGTTTTGGGCCCTATCTCTCAATGGTGAAGAATCACTTTGAATATTAAATAATTATTGTATGCACATCTGGATTCGGATCTTCACCAAAATCGAATCAATTCATCCTTGCCACACAACCAACGTGTCCACCAAGTTTCATGCGAATCCATCCACAACTTTTTCGACATCGTGCTATCTATTAGTTTAGCCCAATCTCTCAATGGTGAAGAATCACTTTAAAAATGCCAGTACTCGGATCCGGATCCAGATCTTCCCTAAAATCGAATCAGTTCGTCCTTGTCACACACCCAGCTTGTCTACAAAACTTTATCGGAATGCGTTCACAACTTTTTGAGATATCCAGCACACAAACATCAAACAAACAAGAAGAGGACGTCGTTCAAAGCACGGAACTTGCACAATCCATAAAACAAATTTGACTTCAAAAATGATTGCTGGTTGAATTCAATTACCGAATATGCAACTCCTCTTCAAATTTAAAGTGAATCAGATGAAAAATGACAATTTTAGAATTTTGGCCTATGTTGACCTATTGGCTGAAGTGGACGTCGAAAATAATTGGTGGTTGAATTCAATAACCTGAAATATATATATATATATATATATATATATATATATATATATATATATATATATATATATATATATATATATATATATATATATATATGCATCATCTTCAAATTTCAAGTCAATTGGATGAAAATTGGGATTTTAGAAACACCACCTTCATTGTTGACCTTGGGCCTATGTTGACCTTTTGAGTCATGTTGATCTCAAAAATAATTGGCTCGTTGAATTGAGTAACCTGAAATATATATCCTCTTCAAATTTCAAGTCAAAGGGATGAAAATTGAGGATTTTAGAAATACCTCCTTAGTTGTTGACTGTGGGACTATGTTGACCGTTTCGCTGATGTTGACCTCAAAAATAATTGGTTGGTCGAATTCAGTGAGCTGAAATATAAATCCTTTTCAAATTTCCAGTCAATCATATGAAAACTGAGGATTTTCGAAACACCACCTTAGTTGTTGACCTTTGGCCTATGTTGACCTTTTGGTTGAAGTGGACCTCGAAAATAATTGATGGTTGAATTTAGTGACCTGAAATATATATCCTCTTCAAATTTCAAGTCAATCGGATGAAAATTGAGGATTTTAGAAATACCACCTTAGTTGACCGTTTGGCCGATGCTGACCTCAAAAATAATTGGTTGGTTGAATTCAGTGAGCTGAAATATAAAGCCTTTTCAAATTTCCAGTCAATCAGATGAAAATTGAGGATTTTACAAACACCACCTTCGTTGTTGACCTTTGGCCTATGTTGACCTTTTGGATGAAGTGGACCCCGGAAATAATTGGTGGTTGAATTTAGTGACCTGAATTATATATCCTCTTCAAATTTCAAGTCAATCGGATGAAAATTGAGGATTTTAGAAACACCATCTTAGTTCTTGACCTTTGGCCTATGTTGACCTTTTGGTCAAGGATGACCTCAAAAATCATTAGCTGGTTGAATTCAGTGACCTCAAATATAAATCCTCTTCAAATTTCAAGTCAATCGGATGAAAATTGAGGATTTTAGAAATCTCACCAAAGTTGTTGACCTTTGGCCTATGTTGACATTTTGACCTTTTTACATCAAAAACAATATGCATCTTCCTTTTGCCAAACTCTATCATGTGGTGAAGTTTCGTGAAGATCAGTTTAAAATTGTGACCTGTAGGCAAGAAACAGACAGACAGACATACAGAATCACAAAATCGACTGACCAATATACTTGAAAAATCTTCCATTTTGCATTGACCTCTGACCTTGTCTAATAAAAGCCTTCTCTCAAGAAGGTAGCGACGCAAACCAGAAGTTTATACGATGATTCTGTACCAAACCATCAAAAATCGTAACGTCGACCGAAGCAAAAATCTCCATTTCTCCACGCAATTATTTAATATTATTTTATCAAAGTCACAAAACCGTTCGGCCATCCACCAACAATCTTTATATAATCTGACGGCTTAGCGAGTTAGGCATGCGACAATAACCTTTATTGGGATAAAAAATGACTTTTAAACACCATCTTTATCGAGAACACCGTCAGCGCGCACATGGAAAACCTTTACGTGACTCGACGCCGTGTCTGCTCGATCGCGCTGCACCACGTGACGAGCCGTGACGTAGCGAGTGAAATATTTTTTATACAATCTTAAAACGTCTCCAAAACATCCGAATTTTACCAGAATTTCAACAACCCAGTGTTTAGCGTCCGAAGCGATCGCAAAAACTGAAGACAAAATTAAAATCGAAGTTAAAACGAACTCGTAACGTCGACCGAAGCAAAAATACTCCATTTCTCCACATGAATTTACAGAATTATGTTTGACCTCACTGTGACCTTGACCTTTGACCGATTTTGACCAAAATCTAATCAGCGCTAGCCATCACCCTCCTGAATCACTTGGTGTAATTTGACATTGGTAGCTTCTTCCGTTCTCGAGTTATCATGCCTACAAACAAACACACAAACAAACAGAGGACGGAAGTCATCAATATACTTACGAAATCTTTAGATTTCGTAAGTAACAAACAGACAGAAAGGGGTGAAAACATAACCTGCTTCACTTTCAATGGCAGAGGTAATAAACAGTGCACAGCAGTTGTTGATTACACCACTGTGGCTTATTGACCAACGACACAAGGAAGCATCAAACTGACAAAATGGCGCTGTATTAAATGCATGTTTCATCATTTTCAGAACAAGAAACAGAGGGATTCATTCATCAAAACATGCTTGAGGAATTTTACTTCAAGTGTGCAACACCTGTCATAGATTATTTTAAAATTAAGGTGATTGGCATACATGTGGAAGAGAAAATTCCTCCTTATTTGCCCCACCAAGTGTGGAAATAAAAGGCGCGTCATATAAAATGACGTCACTAGTATGCAGACTGCTTGAGGAAGTGATGTCACCCCCCCCCTTTCCATACCCTCCACCCCATCCTCCCCCCCCCCCCAAGGTCAGTGGCTGGTGATTGACGGTGTCCAGTGTTGTCTCGTTGCTTGATGTAACTGTCCACATTTGTATGCCGTGTCTGGAGCTCCAAGATAGAAAAATAAATGGTATCGCTCATTCATATCTGTTGTGAAGTTGGAGTCAAAATTAAACCATTTGGTAGTTTCATAGTTAAAGGGTATCTGCTTGACCCAATTGGCCACCAAAGTTCACAATTACAAGAGCTCTGCCCTTGGTATATAGCAGGTTGCTACCTGGAGGTTTAAGACAACATAAATAGTGACCCAAAAGTTTGTTTACTCCAATAAAGTGGAAATGATTATTTAAATTAAAGTGCAACTGATTGATTAAATTAAAGTGCAACATTTAAACTGATTCTTTAAATTCAATTCTATTTCAAGCAGAGATGAAGAGACAAATAAGGAGTAGAGAAATTGAAATTTTGTCTTCAGCAAGGGAGGATATTAGGAAAATGGTGGCAACAGATTTTGAGAATAAATTCCCTGATCTAAGAATATTAATTTGGCAGACATGCTGTCCACATGCTTGGAAAGAAGTTTGATTGAATAGATTCTTTGGATGGCACATCACGAAGTGGTAGGCCAAGAAAAGCAAGAACAGAGGAAAAGAGACAGCGCATTCTCTGGCACAATATTCAATGTACCATATTAATAGTCTGCATTTGATTCCTGGCCCGATAAACAGTCGGCCTGGTGCTTTGCAGACAGGATGTTGCTCAATGAGTATGCCATGCTTCAGATGGGATGGTAAGAAAGCTATCCCACATCAACATTGCTGTGATAATGCCACAACACTATTTTTTAACAGAGATTGCTCGTGGAGGTGTGTATGTGTGTTTGTGTGTTTGTGTGTGTGTGTGTGTGTGTGTGTGTGTGTGTGTGTGTGTGTGTGTGTGTGTGTGTGTGTGTGTGTGTGTGTGTGTGTGTGTGTGTGTGTGTGTGTGCGCGCGAGATAAATATTGTCGTGGGGGTGGCCGGCCTAGGTTAACCCCCCGAACCAAATTGTGGTGACGGACGGTTAACACAGCCAGCCCCTGGACGGTCCAGCGGTTCCTTATTATAGGAGGCGGACACATTGATCCTTGGAGATTATAACACATGCGGGAGGGGCAGGGCGCAATGGCGGAGGGATGGAGAAACGGACTCCGAGCCTCATGTATGTCAAAACCAACCCGTTTTGACATACACGAGGCTCGGGGTCTGTTTCTCACGACTCAACCAAGAGCCAAAGGCCAGCGGCTTGCTTTGAGCGAGTGTTCTCGTTCTCGTTCGTTCGTTCTCTCTCTCTCTCTCTCTCTCTCTCTCTCTCTCTCTCTCTCTCTCTCTCTCTCTCTCTCTCTCTCTCTCTCTCTCTCTCTCTCTCTCTCTCTCTCTCTCTCTCTCTCTCTCTGCGCAACCAAACCCTTCCTCTTCGACATCATGCCTCACAATCCTCTGCGTGGCCTGCTCGCACAAAATCCGGGAAGGCGGGGCTTCTGCCTGCTCGGCTAGCTTCTGACATCACGCCCATCAATCATCAGCCTCAGGGTTATGACTTCGCCTGCCGTCACCCTTAAAGGCAGGGCTTCTGCCTGCTCGGCACGTTTGCTATTCCTCATCATGACTTTGGTTGTAAAGACATAGGGAAAAGTCACAGGGGGGCAATTACACACAGGGGAAGCTTATTCTTAAACCCGAGCTAATTAACACGACACCACCCCCAGTGTGGTGACACCTAACACTTAAGCTCACAGTTTCCATACTTAATTACATTGAGATTCCTCCTACATGTCCACAGACCAAACGACTATTCAATGCTAAATTGTTTCAGTTTCTTTCTAACAACCCTAACAAAATCACGAATCACTGCTCACCTTCACTCTTTCATTCTTCTTTTTTTCCCGCCTTTGGAATAAACTCCCTCAGTCTATTCATTCCCATTCTTCCCTCCAGGACTTCAAAACAGCTGTTCGACACCACCTCTTATCATCCCCCATCCAAATCCTCGATCTTTTCTACCCCCGATAATCCACCCAAGCCCACCTCCTTCAAATTCCCTGCTTTCCTTCCTGAAAGTCCCTGTAATGTCCATCTTGTATTCCCCATGTTCCCCATCCCATCCCTCTCCCTTCCACAGATCTCCTAATGTCTCTGTTCCCCACTGTTTTGTCCCTCTCACTCCCTCCCCTCTTGTCTCCTGCCCCTCTTGTCTCATGCCCCCCTTGCTGTGCGTTGTGTGTTAGCTCTCACACGAGCCTCGACAAGGTATACAAAAAAACACAAAAAAAAAACAGCCTCCAACTGTTCCAGAGAGCACAGGAGAGTAAACATATTCTTCAATCTATGCGCATTAATGTCAAACCTGCTTTATTCAATTCAAATCAGGTCTCTTTGCTGGCCAAAGCAATGGCTGTGATGGCATTGTTTCACAAGTTGTTCACTGCATGAGTACGGTGGGGGCTGGTATTGTCTTCCATGAATACAGGTCTTGTAAAAAGTGCGTGGTTGTCAAAATATGAAACAACATGATCCACAATATCCTTATGATATTGTGCCCTTGGCCCATGATCCAATGATGGCCATATTTTTTTGGACCACCATATGACCTTGACCTTCAACATTCAGAGATAGAATGGAAATTAAAAAAAAATGCATCACCATCTACAATCTATCCATAAAACTCAACATCATGGAAATTGGAGGGAAATTATTCAAGCTACAGTATGATCAAAAAGGTGTTTTTTGATAATTCGGTCACAATCCGAAAAAGTATGTAAAGGATACGAATCAAATATCAGGTGTACAACTTCAGTGCAGGTACACGATTATGATGCAATAACATCTTGGAAGGCCAAGCAGTCTTTGAGATTCCGTATTGGCAAAATTGAGTGGTTACAAAAAACGGTTTTTTTTCAGACTGCCATTTGACCTTGACCTTTAACCTGGAGGGGTATGATATAAATAAAACGTAAATGTGTCATGCTCTAATAGGCTATGGAGACAATTTCGTTCTGATCAGCCAATCTTTGGTTGAGTTTTGGTGAAAAATGTTAAAATGTATGTAATTAGGTCATGACCTTAAAATGAGGTCGAGGTCAAAAAACTATGTCAACCCTATTCCCATTATTTCATTCCGAAACTCCCAGCCTGCTCCGAGATCCAGCTCGGAAATTGATACAGTTCAGAAATTTGGAGTGTTGCGAGTGGAGGAAGATTTATTTATTAATTTATTTTTTAATGGCAGTTTAGTACTCCTCGGGGTCTAACAAACTGATGGGTGTCATTAAAAATTGGGGGCACTAATTGTACAAACAATCCCTACAACAGCAACAAGCTTTCCCCTATCCCATAGGGGAAAGTTTACCTAATCAATTGGGTATTCATGTGGTGTAGGTATGATGATGGGCCAAATGTTCTCCCACGTCAAAATTCCTTGTTAAGTATATCCTTTTCTAAAGTTAAATCCTTCTCCATACATATACATGCGTACAAGCTGCAACTTGTTTGTCACAAAGTGTATTTCTAATACATCTTGGAAAACGAACAAACGGATATTCAAAAGTGCCAACCATCCTGACTCATCCCACAGCGTCACATCCAACTCGTGCCGAGAGCCCGGTTCAGGGTGACCATTTGATGCCATGAGCAACACCATGACGTCATTCTAAAAGTGAAACCACCGCTTATTAAAAGCTTCAGCTTTCCAATAATATGCATTTGGTGTAAATCCTGATTGACCGTAAGCATTTTTGCATGTGGACAATTTTAAAGAGCCCTGTCGTGTGCGTGCCATGCTGTCTGTGCTTACGAACAGTGTGTATCCTATTGGGGTTGATAATAATGCTGAAGCAGAGGCAAATAGGTCCCGTGAGGACACAAACCACTGAGTATATCGTTCTAGTTGGCACATCATGTCCGTTTAACCGTAGTTCATACGGTTTGTCATCTAAATGATGTCTTGCGGTGCTCAGGTTCGGTGGTGCAGCAAGTGTTGCGGCAAAGATTACACTAGGTGGTTTACCATTGCCTTCCCAGCGAGAAATAATCAGGGTAGGAAATTTGAATTTGTTCAGTGGGCCAGGTAATATAATTAATTTTGTTCTATACTCTTCGCTAAAGACACCATGCATGGGATATTTCATATTCACCATTGAATGCGAGCAGACGGGACACCCAGCTTCACATCCATATAAGGGATGATGCACTTTGGAAAACAACACACCAATCGAACTGTTTATCGTCGGGTTTGGGATCGAACCCAGACGAGATAACTCATCATCTTGACGGATGTCGTCTCGATTCGTGGGACAATAACCCAGAATAACAGGTTTTTCATCTGAGTGGTTCTCAGCAGGAGTGAAAAGTCCAAGGTTTAGGGTTCTGATCCATCTCTTGCTTGAGATTAAAATGCGAATTCACACGAGTGAGTTTATACTGATAATTATACAAGTGGTTTTCATATTTTGTGTTTGTAGGTGTGCAGTGTGCAGTTAAAGAAGAGTAAGGATTGGGGCGGGGGGGGGGGGGAGGAATTTCTGGCTTTCAATGACATATCTATCTTGGGAGGTTTGATGCATCTTGTTGCATGGAAACGCACAATAAGTGTTGCATGCTTGGCAAATCAGCGACTGCTCCAATAATTTTTACAAACACTGCTTGCGCTTCGGGCTTCAACTGAGCAAAACAATATCCATTATGTTCCCTGTGTGTGAATTCCATGGCATCTTACTCGTCCCACTCCAGAAATAGTAATGTGTGCGTGTGTGTACATCCTCCTCTATAGACACACACACACACACACACACACACACACACACACACACACACACACACACACACACACCCGTGCAATTTTTTTTTCATGAACGACATGCATTGCTGTGCAAAAGTATGGGTTATTCCAGTGATATTCATACCTGAGGGTAAATTCATCAAATTATCAGTGATCACAGTGATATTATTGTAAATGTTTATTATTGTAAATTAACACCTTTCATAAATGCACGAAAAACAACTGCTTACGTGAATAACAAGAACGGTGTAATTTTATAGTATCATTCAATACTTTGTGTGTCCGCCCTTTGCCTTATTAAGTGCCATCACTCGTTTACTCATGCTTTGTGTATATGTGACCGAAGCACTCTTACAGAAATATTGTGCCAAATATCCTGTAGTACATTACACAGTTCTGTAAGGTTCGTTGGGTTCCTCTTGTTCTCCTCCGTTTCTAAGTAATCCAATATGGTCTCGATGGGACTCAGGTCCAGACATTGGGGTGGCCATTCTAACATGTGGAAATACTGTTTTACGACATTGGAAATGTGTTTTAGATCATTATCTTGTTGGAAAATGAATCCTCTTCTGATTAAACGATTTTCACGAAGAACTGTATGATGCTGCAGTATCTGCTTGTCATTATCTTTTGTTCATGTTCCATTGATCGTAATAGGTTATGATACAACAAAAGCCGAGATACAACCCCAGACAGTCAAATAGCCTCCTCGTGTTTAAGGCGCTGTCACACCTTGACGATTTAGCCAGCAATGGCAACGTATAAAAATGTATGTAAAACGTTGGCATACACTGAAATTTTGATGTTTTTTTTTTTAAGTTTTAGTCGTATTCATAACGTGTTGGTCGTATGCATAACATATCAGTAATGGGCACAGAACGTTTCGTTGTCTTATAGATAACTTATACCAACGAATGCTTAGCCTGTTGTCAGCGTTCACAACCTATGCCCAACGATAGCCTAACTTAGGCATAGCGCGCTGCACGTATCGCCGACGAACTCGTGGCATCGCCTGTTAAAAACCTGCCGCACGCCGATTTAAATCATAACTGCCTGAGAATTGGAAGTGTCAACATCGCAGTCACACCTTGACGATTTAGCCAACGTATGCCGACCTATGAAAAATGTGTGTAAAACGCTGGCACACGTCGAATACGGTATGGGTAAGTTGTGTATACGTTAAGAGCACGCTGAAAAACGATGAAGTACGCTGTCATATTTCGTGGTATGTTTAGTACGTTATGAAATTTCAAGCATGCTGAAAATTTTACGACGTACTCGCCGTATGACTCACACGTTCCGCTACGCTGGGTATAAGTTGTAGGCACGATATGCGATCGTTGATACGCGTCGACACAAGTTCCTTGTAAGTTACTCATAAGTCGAAACACGTCGAGGTAATGTTTAGCATACCCGAAACTTATTTTCTCCGTCAAGGCACATTTTCTTTTTTTCTCCTTGGCTCCGTGAAGGCACGTGACGAAATATCTGAAGTTGTTGTTGTTGTTTTTTTTAGTATTTTTTTTTTTTGTCTATCACGAATTTTAAAATATATTCGGACATTTGCTTTTAAGTTTCGACATCGACGTGAGAATATCCTCAAACAGAAAATATTCACAGAGGAGGAACTAAGAATAAGACATGAGCAAACTGAAGAGGCAATCGGACGTGACATAACGGCACGTGATGAAATATCGGAAGTTATTGTTGTTTTTTTTTTTTGTTTTTTTAAACGCTGCCAATACGCCATTATATGGCAGCTGTAAATTAGAAACACGTTCAGTAAGTTCTGTGTCGTCCGGAAGACGTCAATCAAATACGTCTACATACGTCAATATGCGTTGGAGGTACGTTACACATATGTTCAAAGCACATTACTCATAGGTTAGAAATAAGTTTTGGGTATGCAAAGCATTACCTCAACACGTTTCGACTTATGAGTAACTTACAAGTAACGTGCCTCGACGTGTGTGCAACGTTCGTGTAACGTGCCTACAACACATTACTCATAGGTTATAAATAAGTTTCGGGTACGCTAAACATTACCTCGACGTGTTTCGACTTATGAGTAACTTACAAGTAACGTGTGTCGACGATCGCATAACGTGCCTACAACTTATGGCCAGCGTAGCGGAACATGCGAGTCATACGTCGTAAAATTTCAAGCATGCTAAAATTTGAGGACAACCGCAAAGTACAACGATGAAAGCCAGTGTACTACGACGTATGGCAGTGTTTTTCAGCATGCTCTTAACGTATACAAACTTACCCATAACGTATTTGACGTGTGCCGGCGTTTTAGCCCAATTTTGCATACGTCAGGCATACGTTGGCTAAATCGTCAAGGTGTGACAGGGCCTTTAACAGTAGGCTGCAATCATTGCATGTCGTAACATTCCCCAGGTCTTCGGGCTCCAAAAAGTTCAAATTTCAATTGATCAGACCAGAGTACATGATTCCATTGTTCAGTTGCCCAATCTTGTTGTTGCATTGCAAATTTCAGACTTTCACCTTAGTTTGTGATCTCAGCATGGGTAGTCTCAGCAGTGGTTTCTTTCCTGCAACCCTGCCATGAAGACCTGCTGCAATCACATTTCTGTGCACAGTCCTGGACGAAACGTTAATGTTCACCCCTACTTTCACTTCATTTGTCAGAATCTGATTTTCTTCCATCACACAAGTTGAGCAACTTCAAGTGCTTGTCTTGCTTTTGGGAGGTTCTTCTGAGTCTTCCTGACCTTTTCTTGTCTTGTTTCTTTCCATTATTACAAAGTGTACTTCACCCCATTTCAAGAGATCTTCAAATTTTCTATTTTCTTCATAGTGTTCCCGTATTCTCACAGAGTTTGGATCTTAACACGCTGTTCTGTTGAAAGTTGCTTCCTTGGCGCCATTCTGAACCCACTCATAGACTTTCAAGCGAGGGAACAAGCTGATGAAAACTAATTTCACATATTCACGAATTTTCAACTTTTATTGTGGTTTCTTATAACTTACATTGATATAACTGGTGTTGATTACTTCAATAATATATTATTATTTACTGTTTAAAAATGCACAAACTGCTTCCTGCATATTTTATTTGTGGTAAGTGGATATCACGAGCACATGAGAATATAATATTGTTGTAGTCGCCGGACTCATCCCAGTTGCCCAGTCCGAATCCTGATGAACTGTGTCAAAGCAGTCACATGGGCCAACTGATTTGAGCTTTCTGAACAGGGTCTCGGGACCCTTTGCCACATTACCATGCTAAAGTGGAATGCCCAAGCCAGTCAGGCGACAAGCCCATTGTACCGTGCACTCGATCACCCAATATACCGACCCAAGCGGTGGCCGCTCAGATCTAGTCGGTACGTTTCATCCTGGATGCTGGTCTCCACAAACCCAATCAGTACTTTAACGGACATTAATTGCCAATGTGGCTCACGATCAAACACAACTCAAATCACTCTGAGACCAAGTGATTTCATAATGTCGTATTTGAACAGGCAAAAAAAGCCAAGAATACAAAAAAAATACAATTATTCATGATCTACAAACCCGTATGTGCACCGAGCGCAGTACATGTGCTAACGCCTTAATTATTTATCATAAGGCCTCAGACATTCCACAGAAGAAGCACAAGAAGAGTCTGACAAGACATAAATACTAGTGCTGCATCCGACTGGACACAGTGAGACCCAAGTGGAAATTGTGACTTGGAAGGAAACTGTCCGTGTGTGCAGACACAAGCTCCTGGAGCAGCTTGAGGTGGGGGCTTTGGTGGAAGGAGGGAGTACTGCAAGTAGGGTGCATCTCATGCCGACATAAAGTACCCATAGACCACGTGCAGCTCTCCGTGTCAGGTCCAGGAGCATCTCTCCACCCTTGCGGTTCGTGCCCCTCATTATTTGTCTCTGTTCATGCTGCCACTGGCCCCACTCCACTCAGCTGTTATTGCCCTGCGAGCCCAGTGCATGGGTGTGCCATCCTGCCGTGACTTCACCGAGATAAATGGTGGTGCTGATAATGCCATGGTCAAGGTGGGTTGGGAGTGGATGTTGTTGCGGAGTTTCCCATCAAAACTCGTACCTCTGGCCTGGTGAATCATTGCAAAGGAACATTTAAGGCCGATTACAGAGGGATAAAACATTGAAAAGGTTTCAAGGGAAAGCAGTTTTCGACACACACTTGCCAGGCAGGAAGACAGCAGCTTTCTACAGTGTATGGATAACGACGCATAATCTCATATCTCAATTAAATTACCTCACACTTATTCTAATACATGCACTAAGGGAAATAACTATTGTGATACTATGCAAAGTTACCCCCTTAAAGGCATCCCCGCAACAAAATGCACAACAAAGAGAAAACTTTTTCACTTTCCTAATTTATTTTACAAGTGCACCCACTCCCTACAGGAGTATCAGGAAGGATCATGTTATTATTCTCCCTGGGGTAGCCTATTTCGATTGCAGTAGATCTAGGCTTGGGTCCATTAGTCTGTGGGGTAGCAATGAGCATACAATACCTCAAGAATGTCGGGTTTCCTCCCTTTAAGTTTAGTGTTAAACAGCATTTGCGACTGTTTAAAAAGGTAAACGTTGGTGTTTGTGGTTTATAATTTTTTTTACTTCTGGTAGGGGTGCCCCACAAATGCCACGATAAGCTCTTTATACACATTAAAACGGGGTCTGTCCAAGGAGGAAAAATCCCTTAGGGAGAAGAGATATTCGTATTAATATTGTTTTGTAATAACATTAATATCATGCTATGATCATGAGTGTTGTTATTACTTTTGTTATTAGAAGCGGCCTTTGGAAAAATGACATGATAAGCTATCTATACACCTTAACACAGATTTCACCAAAAGTAGAAAAACCTCTTGGGGAGGGGGACAAATGAAGTTGCGACAACCTCCATCATGTGACCTTTAGTCTTCATATCAAGTTTGGTTGAGATTGAATAAGTAACGACTGAATGTGTCACGGTCAGACAGACAGACAGACACCAGATTATGTATTTTAGTATGATAATCTTAAAGGTAACTGTGATATTTAATTGACTTTCATAGAAATTTGAATTATTATCTACCTATATTGCACACTTCTAAGTTACCACAAATGTTTAATGGGGAATAGCACGAAAAAAGTGAAAATAATCCAAACTTTTGCACAGCACTGTCTGTCTGTTTGTATGTCAATCGCCTACAGGTCACCATTTTAAACCGATCATCACAAAACTTCACTACATGGTAGAGCTTGCCATAATCATGAAGCCTATTGTTTTTGAGGTCAAAAGATCAATGTAGGCCAAAGGTCAACAACTTTGTCGAATTTCTAAAATCTTCAATTTTCATCCGATGGACTATAAATTTGAACAGGATTTGTATGTCAGTTCACTGAATTCAACCACTAATTATTTTTGATGTCAACAGAGGCCAAAAGGTCCAACATCGGCTGAATTTCTAAAATTGTCAATTTTCATCCGATTGACTTGAAATTTGAAGAGTTGCATATTTGTTCATTGAATTCAACATCCTATTATTTTTGAGTTCAACATAGGCCAAAAGGTCAACAACTTTGGTGAGATTTCTCAAATCCTCAATTTGCACCCAATTGATTTGAAATTTGAAGAGGATTTATAATTTCAGGTCACTGAATTCAACGAGCCAATTATTTTTGAGGTCAACATGGACCAAAAGGTCAACATAGGCCAAAGGTCAACAACTGAGGTGGAATTTCGAAAATCCTCAATTTTCAAATATATTGTCAAGTGGATTGCAAGGAGTGGGAAGTTCCCTTTTGTGGAGTTGGTGGTTGTAAGTAATGTCACATCTGTGCAGTCATTTATCTGTACGAACATACGTGAATGGTCCATGTCAGGGGATTCAGTATAGTTGACTTATCTACTCAAGATCTGGTATCCCTTTCACCCCACCGCCCTCGTTAAAACATTGCCCTCCCACCCCCCCCACCCTTTAATTACTATTTCATCATTTTTAGCCCCCATTGGACTTAGTCGGAAACAGGAGCTTGTGAATTTGGTCTCAATTTTTGTGTCCATGCGTGCGTGAGTGCGTGTGGGCGTGCGTCTGCAACCATATCTCAGACATGTATGGACCGATTTTATTCATACTTGGCACAGAGAAAACACATGATGGTATACATATGCACATCATTTTGATCTTGGCCGACTTGGCCGACTGGTGGCCGACTGGTGGCCATTTTGTTACTTAAATATGTTCCCAACCATTTCTCAGACGTGCATGGTCCAGTTTTGTTCAAACTTGGCACAATCACAATACATTACGGCGAACATGTGCGCTTCACTTTATTTTGTGATCTGATCAAAGATGGTGAACTGGTAGACTTACAGCCATTTTGGTTGTAAATAAATAAGGGCTAGCCATTTCACTCCATCGAGAAAAATTACTATAACAACGGGGGCTATGACATTTTAGGTCTTTTTTCCTTGTTTCTCATGGATACAGTGAGCTGGGGGGGGGGGTAGCGTGGGGAATGCAAGATGGCATCGCCGGGACTGGTTTGATCTGCATTTGATAGCATTGGACAGAATTTCTTAGTTAGAGGGGTAGCCCCAATCAAGGAGAGTTCAGCATAGCTGACAGTCAAGCTTCAAATCAGTTGAGGTCAAGCTCTGGGCAAGAAAGTTTGTCAGAGATGAGTTGAGTGTTCTGGATTAGTGGGTTCCGATTGATTCAACAGTGGGTTCTGTGCACAGAGACTGGTAATAGCCATCCAGCAGCGAGTCAGCATCAGCCGTGCGAGAGCCGCCCAAGCAAGGGCTCCGGTCGAACTCACTGGGGGCCATCATCTCCCCACCATCGATATACTTCATTGTTCCCAATATATTTGTCCTTGCACTTTTAATGTGTTATTTTGCTTCACTTGCAGCCACACTGGGGAGGATTCCTTTTGATTAACATTAAATTCGTGCTGAGATGTGGTCTTCTATCGAGGCTCCCTCTTTTTATATCTCGAAACCTCCATCAAGAAGCGTTATGCTTCTTGCCATTCGTGATGTAGCACAAATCTGTAATTTATAATTTACGAAAGTAGTAATCACGAAATAAAGTCGCATGAAATAATAATCCCTCATTTATAATTGACCAGCAGCTCTTCCTAAAGCATTACAGTGATATTAAAAGGATGTTTAAATGGTATTCAACGTATAACACCCTGTAATTACATTTATTTTAATCGCAAACCTCAAACCAGTTCTTTACCTGGAATCAGCTCCTGGTGTTGGATTAACGGTTAAGGTGGCTGGCTTAAGATCTTTGGGTGGTGAGTTTGAGTTTGAGCTGCTGTTGGTCGGTTATCGGTCCGTTAAATAACATCAGAAGGATTGACTCTTCCTGTCATCCTTCTGAAGTTGGCAAAATGAGTACCAGCTGACTGGAAAGCAGGGCACTGCATCAGCGGCACAGCTGCGCTCCCAGAAATGATGCAACCAGTGGCCACAGTTTGCATACGAAATAATAATGTAAAGTAAGAGCCTTTTTGAACTTGTCATCAATTTACCGATTTTTCCAAATGCTTGGGTCATCAGATGTGCTTCATTCTTCATTTCGACCTTTGCTGGCCAGAACCTCTCCAAACGGGCGGTGCACGAGTGTGTATACAAATACCTGAAGGTAAAGGTGTATGCTTATGCATATAACGGAGGTAAAGGTTTCGACCCTTGATACCGAGTATCTCTCCAAACAGTGTCCACAAGGTTGTCTGTGGGTCCACATCAGTACATCCCTGACCTCGGTAATGTACACTTGTGTTGTCCCGTTTTGTTATGCCACAACCTTCGTGGTCACACGACCACCAAAAAGGCAGAACGATTTTCAGCTTCGAGCATGATTGGATCCGTGAACCCATAAATCATACGGAAAACCTCACTTTGCTCGTGGTAAAAGTTGCCAGATTTATACCCGGGGGACTTGGAAACTCTCCGTGCCTGAGCAATGAGCCAAATGGTGCCGTGCTGTGGCACCCAATGCCTGCACCCATATTGGTTCTTGCCTGCAAGACGCCATATCTCAGTTAGCAGGTCAGGACGAGGTAACTTGAGTTCCAAGCATCACCACGATGGGTAAGGGTTGCACTTATGGACGAACACACAAACACAACACACACCAACACCACGCTCTTATTTGAGGGCAGAAAGAAATGAGCTCATCATTCCCTGCGTTGTCGTCTGTCTGTGTTTGTGCACACGATTGCGTATGCCAGGAGGTGCACACGGACGTGCATGATTGTACTTGTATACGAGTGTCTACCGATACGTCTAGACATGTACGCGAGTGTGTATGCCTATGCGTGTCTGTGAGCGTGTATGGTTGTCGTGTACATGTACGCGAGTGTGTATGCCTCTATGTGTATCCAAGCCTGTGTGATTGTACGTGCATACAAGTGTGCGTCCCTGGACATTCATCCCAGTACGTGTACACGAGTGTGTATGCCTGTATGTGCATGCCAGTTCGGATACAACTCAATCATACACATTCCTGTACACTGCTTGTGAATGGAGGTGCATAGGTGTGTGTGTGTGTGTGTGTGTGTGTGTGTGTGTGTGTGTGTGTGTGTGTGTGTGTGTGTGTGTGTGTGTGTGTGTGTGTGTGTGTGTGTGTGTGTGTGTGTGTTTGCCTGTATGCTATAAATGAAAGCCAGATACTGTATGCGCAAACATGTTGGCGTGCTGTGCGTGTCCGTGTGATTTATTCTCCGATTTGTTCGCAAAACAGGTCCAGGTGTACGGGCCTCGTACTCGTACATCGCACCAAAACTCTTGCGCAGAACCTGAGGCAAAAAAAACCCCACAACAAACACTGCCGGCTTCAAATGGCGGTGTGCCATCATCATCTCGCTCGACTGCGCAAGTTTCTTGGTGAACAATTTTCGCCTCCATTCCGGCGAAGCTCAACATCCACTGCGGACCTCCTAAAAGGGAAACACATCAATGCAAGTTGAGAATAACCCTGACATTGTGGTCATTCTTTTGAACACTGACCCCAAGTCCTTGCTTGCGGGCTGGTTGGCAGGGGCTTTGTGGGGTATGAGTTTTGAAAGGCGGGAAAAGCCATATCCACAGATTATTATTCATTGCTGTAAACGAGAAAGAGAAAGAGAAAATAAATAAACGGTGAAAACAGCAGAAGCAGCGCATTTCTCCAGATTTCAGTGCATGTCTTGCCCGGCACGGTTCGGGCTCGCTTCGGCAGCACGGTTGGGGCTCGCTTCGGCAGCACGGTTCGGGCTCGCTTCGGCAGCACGGTTGGGGCTCGCTTCGGCAGCACGGTCCGGGCTCGCTTCGGCAGCACGGTTGGGGCTCGCTTCGGCAGCACGGTCCGGGCTCGCTTCGGCAGCACGGTCCGGGCTCGCTTCGGCAGCACGGTTGGGGCTCGCTTCGGCAGCACGGTCCGGGCTCGCTTCGGCAGCACGGTTGGGGCTCGCTTCGGCAGCACGGTTGGGGCTCGCTTCGGCAGCACGGTTGGGGCTCGCTTCGGCAGCACGGTTGGGGCTCGCTTCGGCAGCACGGTCGGGGCTCGCTTCGGCAGCACGGTTGGGGCTCGCTTCGGCAGCACGGTTGGGGCTCGCTTCGGCAGCACGGTTGGGGCTCGCTTCGGCAGCACGGTCCGGGCTCGCTTCGGCAGCACGGTTGGGGCTCGCTTCGGCAGCACGGTTGGGGCTCGCTTCGGCAGCACGGTTGGGGCTCGCTTCGGCAGCACGGTCGGGGCTCGCTTCGGCAGCACGGTCCGGGCTCGCTTCGGCAGCACGGTCCGGGCTCGCTTCGGCAGCACGGTCCGGGCTCGCTTCGGCAGCACGGTCCGGGCTCGCTTCGGCAGCACGGTCCGGGCTCGCTTCGGCAGCACGGTCCGGGCTCGCTTCGGCAGCACGGTCCGGGCTCGCTTCGGCAGCACGGTCCGGGCTCGCTTCGGCAGCACGGTTCGGGCTCGCTTCGGCAGCACGGTCGGGGCTCGCTTCGGCAGCACGGTCGGGGCTCGCTTCGGCAGCACGGTCCGGGCTCGCTTCGGCAGCACGGTTCGGGCTCGCCTGGAGGGTAAACGGGTTCGGAGTTCGAGGTTTGCTCGGACTTTACGTTCATAACGAGAGCCCACGGCACGTTCATCGAGACGGAGGAGCCGTAAACACGACGCTCTCCCGCAGACACGGCCTGCCGAGCTATTTGCAGTCCGGAACGTAGACGGCAGATATTCCTGGCTCTCCTCGGGCTTCGTGCCTGTCACACGTGACGTAGCGGACGTAGGATCCTTGTATGGGAATTTCCGCCTCCACCCAGAGCACCCCTCCTCGCGCCTCGAGAAACACCCCCGACCCCCACCCTCTCCTCGACCTCCCTTCTCTCTTGGGTCCGAAACCTGGCCGGGGTATCCGGAAAACGGTGCCTAAAAAGGCTCGGGAGGGAGGAACATGACGTCTGGCCCGGATACTGCCTATATATGGGCATTAAACATCCGTGCCGGTGTTTGACAAATATGGCTTTGTCTGGAAGGGGTAAACATATTTGAGCAGGTAACAATTGACGCATAAAAACGCTCTTTATTTGCAAGCACATTTGTTCGAACGATTTTTAATTATTCTTTTATATAAATCCTCGGCGTGAATCCTGAAATTGTAAAATTGTTGTTTGGTCGAGCCTCTTTGTTGTGCGGTACACCCCCCCCTTGTTCTTGGATAATGGATCAGTCCATTTTTCCTGCGACGTCACGTTGCACATGGGGAGGGTTTCCGCAATGCTTTCGCCATGTATGAGCATGTACGTCACACCGGACACGCCCCCTCCGTCCCGCCCTTAACCCCGCCATTATATATATATATCTCACGCGACGGTTACCGTTGTTCACCGATTCATTCAGAAAATTTTGTGCGACCGTTGAGAAGTAATTTCGGGTCGTGGCGGGAAAGACCTGTCGTCAGCACCCGTAGTCGTGATAGATCGGTGCTCACGGAACGATACAACCTGAGCGAGCTTTGCTCCATTCTGGTGCTCACTGCACCTGGTCCATCACCCACGCGCGGTGCGTACTGTGCGCGTGCACCATCGTGCACCGGCTGCACGGACGGTCCGCGTACTCGGGAGCTTGCGTGACATCTCGCGGCGTGCAGAGGCTCTCCTCTCCAGGAACCCCTCGTTGAGCTCTCGTGACGTTGGGAAGGAGCCCGGCGGTGAGACTTGGGAGGGAGAAGTGGAGGCGACGGTGGCACAAGCGCACGGCTGCAAACACGAGGCCGGTGGGGGTGGCGGGGGGAGGGTGGGGGGGGAGGAGGGAAGAGCGCGCGCCCCTGGTCTTCCAGCCTCCAGGGGCAAAAAGCGCGCGAACCCGGAACGGGTGCAAAACTGATTGAACAGGAGAGGAGGGGAGGGGGAGAAGTTAAAGGCTCAGCGCGGGTTTACTGTGCTCCCCAATTGTGCAAGAGGCGATAAAAACTACAAGCTGCTGATCGCGTCCCCCATGTCTGCCGCCGAGGCTGAGCGGGTGCCGGTGTCATTGCCGAGCTTGGCGTGCGCACTACCTGAGCTGATGGACGACCTGCCAGGATCTCCGACCGCGGTGGTCGGCCAGGACATCTTTCCGATGGATGCTTTCAGTGCAGGTGAGAATTCCATGTGCAGGTGTCAGGTAGGGGATGGGGGTAGTGGGCGATGACAAGCAAGCGCAACGATGCAGTCGCTCGCGCGCATCGTGTCCACCTGTGTGCCCCTCGCGCTCATCTGGAGCTGGTAGTCGTGACGGATCTCGCCATGACTCTGCATTTCATTTGCAATGATGCTCTTGTGCAAAACGCGTGCTCCTTGAATATTATTAATATGCGTGAGGGATGTTCACCGCCTGTGCGCCCCGAGTGGGGAGATGCGACAAGTGTTTTATATGAATCTGGAAGCATGCCAATTTCCCACGAAGGTGTTAAAAGGGCGTGGATTCCTGTGTTGTACCTCATTATATCTACACATACATACATACATTCATATATTTACATTGCGTCGAATGAGGTGCTAATTTCGCCATGTTTCGCTGCAGATGCCATCATTGACATCACAATCAATTCGAAGACCGAGGCGTTGCTGGCAGCCAGCATGTCTCCTTCGCTGCCCGGATCTACGTTCACGTACACGGGAAAGTTCGCATTTGAACCGAACTGGCCAGAATCGCTGTTCCAGCTGCTCCAACATCAGCTACAACAGCAGCAGGTGCAACAGCCATCTCCACAAGTGCAGCTCCAGCAGATGTCACCGCAACCTCAACATGGTGCAACAATGCAGCAGCAGCAGCAGCAGCAGCAACAGCAGCAGCAGCAGCAGCAACAGGAACAGCAGCAACAGCAAATGCAATCCCAGCTGCAGCAAGTACAGTTGCACCTCTCGCAGGTGTCGCCCTCACTGCAAGCACCACAAGCAGGCAGCCCCACGCCCTGTGCCTCGCCCGCTCAGTCGTCCATGGGGTGCAACCCGGTGGGGTCGCCCGTGGCCCCGAGTGACACCGAGCTGTATGCAAGCAGTGCAGGCACCGTGGCCTACGGAGACATTTTCCCACCGCCATACTACAGCAGCCCAGCCACAAGCAGTGTAAGCACAACAGGCAGCTTCACGGGCCTCTCTGACTTCCCGGAAGCGAAGGTCGCGACCGATGGTATCGCCGACACTCCCCCGTTGGTTACAGACTATGCTCTGTTCGAGTCCGTGTGCGTTCCTGCTTCCTTCGATCCCTGCAAAGGTCCGGTGACCACGGCTGGTGGACTCACGCTGACCCCGCTGTCGGCCATAAAAGCATTCACAGATAGTAACAAGACCCCGGTTGCCACTTACAAGCCCCTCTCACCTTATGTCCCTTCACAGATGCCCACGCAGCCATCTCAAGCACAACAATCACAGCAGCAACAACAGCTACAACAAGATCAGGCAACCGGTCCAGCGCTACTCTCTGCTGCAGCATTACCCACTAATGGTGTGCCACAACCAGCACCGTCCCTGACATCCACGGCGACACCAGCAGTCATGGAAGGAGCGCTCATATTGCGCCCGGGTTGTCCCAAGCGCAAGTACCCTCCAGCACGGCCGTGCAAGACCCCTCCGCACGAACGACCCTATCCGTGCCCCGCCGAGGGCTGCGACAGACGCTTTTCCCGTTCGGACGAGTTGACGCGCCACCTCCGCATCCACACCGGGCAGCGACCTTTTGCCTGCAGGATCTGCATGCGTGCTTTCAGCCGCTCGGACCACCTGACGACGCACGTGCGCACGCACACGGGAGAGAAGCCCTTCGCGTGCGACGTGTGCGGACGTCGCTTCGCGCGCTCCGACGAGCGCAAGCGACACGCCCGGGTCCACTTCAAGCAGCAGCAACGATCGGGCTCGGCGGGGGGGCGAGGCGTGAGAGCCCCCGGCTCGGGGAGTGCCGAAGAGAGCGTGCACGACATGGAGACCTCGACCACTTTGCCCAACGTGCCCAGCGTGCCTGTCAGAACGTGCTGAGAAAGTTTGAAATGTCGGGGAAAATTTTAATTAATTAAATAATAGTGAAGAACGCGCGTTTCGTTGCGCATGCGCATGCGCATGGCGCTCCTTGCTTGTTTCGGAACCCCTCCCCGAACTCCCCGTGACTTCCTTCTCTATAGTCCTTGCACGGCTGATAAAACTTTCCATCTATCTCCACCAACCCCCTCCCACGAAACCAGAGACTGCTGTGGTCCTGTCTGAAGTTTCACACGTCGACTCGTCCTGTCGTTCGTTAAAAGGGATTAACAACAACAAACAAAAACAACAACAATACAAGAACAAACGAGACGACGGAACAAAGTTTTGGTGCATAGAGGAAGAGGCGGATGAACTGCGAGGAAGTAACAAAACGAACGACTGTTATATGATGCTTTTCAAAGTGGCAAAAACAGAGTTTGAAAATGGAATTCATTTCACTGTGAAGTGTGTCCTTCCATGAGCACACCCGCCCCGGCAGCGGATGCATTTCCCAAAGTTTCACTTCTTTCTTTTTTCCTTTTCCTTTTCCTTTGTTTCTGTCGAGTTTACGACGCAAAAGTTGCTACGGTACGTAAGTGATGGTGCTGCGGACTTGTGATTTGTACTTTGTGCGGTACAGTTGGCATAAATATCTATTTTTTAAGCTCGTGTTTTGATGCTTCATGATTATATATCGTTGAGCTTACAGAATGGTGTTGTGAAAGTATTTTGGCACATGTACATAGGCAGCCAGGAACCGGCTAAGACAAAACTAGTCTATTTTTGTACACAAAACAAGAAAACTAACCTCCCACCGAGAGCCCCCCCCACCTCTGACGTCATTACCCCACCTCTGCAAAGCGCGTTGCACGCTGCACAGTGACCCCACTGTCGTCGCGTGGTCAGTTGCCTGTAACTGTCATTTGCTTTGATCGGTTGTCGGCTGCTATCGCATGAATGTGTTCTCGCGCTTTGATGTACAGAAGTTTTTGGAAATTGAAATAAAACAGAAAAGTGGAATAATACGCATTTGCTTTTCCTTTGCCCGGTGTTCCTGATGGTTAGAATCCTGACCCAGCTATAAACTGCCACCCTGGTGTTTCGCAGGTAGGGGGGACGCATTGATGCGTGTACCGTCCGGTCCCCAGGAACGGATGGATGTTAAACTCCGTACCCAGAGCGTTTGCAGTACTTGGTGAACACCGAAGATCTCAAGGTGTCTTCCCTCAAAAATAGGCGAGTTATTATATCGCCGGCACTTCAAACAAATCGCAACTTCCTCTCCTGGAACGCAGGTTGCAAGTGGTCTGGCCTTTCTGGAGGTTCCTTGATACCAGGTTACGCTGCTTGGTCATGTATTGTGTGCTTGCTGGTTCGGCAGGAGCCAACAAATTGACCAGGTAGTTTGCAAGTTTCATGTGGCCTTCGTCGGATACGAAAGGCTACCGAAACACACCATGAACACGCACACAAACACACCTCTTCCCACTCTTTGATCCTCCTCTTACTCAGTCAATTTTACGCTCACTTAGTGCCCAGACTATAAGAAAATATTAACCGTGAGTGTTTCTTCGCTGGTGTGCTGTGTAAACCCACGAAGAAAAATATTGCCATGGCCTAAAAGGATCCCACTCGATACTGCAAGAGTTCCTCTGATAATTTGTGTACTTAGCATGAGGTTTGGGTTTTTCTTCCTGTTGTATTTCCTTTGATTTCAGAAATTCCACAAATGATGGTCGTTTATTCTTTATTTCTTTTCTCATTATTTTCTGCAAGATTTACTTTTCCAATTTTCTGCAACATTTCCTGGGACAAGTCAATGGGTAAGTTTATGGCCTCATAGTGGAGTTGAAGAATAAAATCAGGGTCCTGGTGATTATTTTTATAAATGTTCTAAAACTTTGAAAAAGTTATGTGAAAGAACACTTTGTAGTTGGCACTTGGGAGAGTGCCTAATGACCAAACTTGTTGGAACAGTAGAGCAGAATATGCAAAAGCACAACCAACTATAGGTTGTTAATGAGTTCTCCAACACCCCGACCTCTCACACCACAAAAAGGACAAATGTTCCATTCACATGAGTGTGGCCTTCACCGGAGGCTCATGGAGATTGCGTGCGCTCAGATCTCAGATGGTATCCCGGAGTGGCAAAGGCCTCTGGTGGACTCAGGGAATGAAGCAACCATAAAGGTGGTCCATCGCAGGCCAGTGGCCCACACTCATGGTATTTGAATTTCGGATTCCAGAGCCTTGAGCTAACTGCTTAGAGAGGAATGCCACACCAGTTCACCGATGTTATTGCTCAATTGTGAAAATTTTCACTTTTTCTCCAATATTCTTTTTTCTCTCCAAATATCCAAGAATAGCTTGGAGTTTGTCAATGGAAACCCTTTGTTTCATGTCTGGTGACTTGTACAGTGCAGGTCCTTTGGTGGGCAGGATAGCCAAGAGGTATGTGCAAGTCCTTTGGCAGGCAGGATTTGAATCTCAGACTAGTTACAATATAAACTGTCATCCCAGAATTTCGCATGCAGGGCAATACGTCAATGCATGTACTAACACTCCATACATCCATTGGGACCAGACTCTGTGCAGAGCGTTGGTGCTGCCGAACCAGTCTCCTTGGCTATTGGGCACAATCCTGGATGGGTCGCCACTCCGACACAGGATACCAGCATGCTGGCACTCATTTTGCCGACCTCGGAAGGATGACAGGCAGAGTCAACCCCACCTGATATTAATTCAACAGCCACGAGGGATTTGAACTCAGGATCCTTGGATCCCAAGCCCACCACCCAAACCATGAAGCCAACACCAGGAATATCCCCATCCCACTGATAAGCAGACAACAGTTGCATATATATATATATATATATATATATATATATATATATATATATATATATATATATTTATATATATATATATCTGGTCTGATAAATGGAGCATGCTCTTCAACAATGGAAATTCTCACTCTCTCACCCTGTCAGTCCAAAAGGATCATCAAACAAACCACCAATCTCTTTTCACCATTAAGGGCTGAAAGATGTTTGGTCTGTCAAATTTCTAACCCTCCACTTTAGCCATAACTTCTCCGAGGCCATTCACACAGCAACACTGGTGCCCAAAGCCAGCCACAGAATGGACATCCTCCATGATCCATATATTTCCTTGAAAAATCAGAGACATTCAAACTCTATAAGGCCAGTGTTCATAGCAAGATGCAGTGCTGCTCTTCCATATGGACTGGGTCCCCAGCAAGAATTGTCTCTCCCAAATTTAGTGGAATCTAAAGTTCTCAACATTTTCGGAATCTCCCATGATGAGGCCAAGACGGAAGGCCTCGGGTGGACGTTAAACTCGGCGACCCACCTGCCGCCATAAGTTGGTGGACGTTAAAGATCCCACATTGTCCTTCGTGAAGAGTAGGCGAGCTACCACCGGCACCCTGAACAAATTCCACATTCCTACCTGGACTGTGGATCCAACCGTTTGAGACGAGTCTGCCACCCAGTTAGGAATGGAAGTAATCCAAGATATTATCCACAGTTTGCGGGTACGTCCCATCCTGTTGAAACCATCGGTGTTGAAAAAGAAAATGTTGACGACACAATTCCACAAAAGAATGTTTGTAGCATTTCCAAGTAGCCATTCGCATCGACGTAGCCATCAAAAAAGAAGGACCCTATTACTTCCCAATTTGCTCGTGTCCCAAAAATGCTGAACCAACTGATGAATGGACTTGCAGTTTGGAGCCCATGGGGGTATTGAGCTCCTTCATGAACCCCCTTTTGAACTGGCACGACAGACTGTCTTAATGAACCGCACAACAAGTTTATTTGTTTTGGGTTTTTTTTGTTGCACACTCAACCTGAGCTGCACAATGTTGTCTATGTAAATGGAGCCGATCACCTATGGGCAATAAATGCAGACATGAAACAAAACTTCCCCCTGTACCTGCTTTTATGTTTGTGTAATTAATCGTATGTTGTTATTAAATAAATGTGTAAAATCATGGCCTTTCATCCTGGACACCCTGGACCACATCAATAATGCTCGCTGACATTCACAGTGTTGCTATGTCATTTATTTATTTTTGAAAGACCGAAAGTGTGGTCTCCAAGACCTTTCCCAAATAGCAAGCTGTCATTGATTCAACGTTGTTGACGACCATTGCAACTGCTGTTACAACGTTAAACCAACGTCGGCAATCGCAGATTCAACGCTGAATCGATTCAATTGCCACCACGAGTTCAATAATTCATTACACCCTTGCTATCTTGGTAGGAGGTCGGTCTTTTAGCTTTCCTTTCAATGTCCTTATACTTGCATCAATACATACAGATCAGTACCTGGTCTAGTGGTCAGCTTAGGGACTATCCATTTATTATCTCTGCAAATAAGCCTGTTATTGGCTTCATGGTTAAGGTGGCTGGCTTAAGATATTAGCGTCTTGGGTTTGAGCCCCTGTGATGTCGCTAAATGATACCAGGTGGGTCGACTCAGCCTGTCATCCTTCTGAGATCGGCATAATGAATACCAGCTTACTGGGAACAGGGGCACTACATCAGTGGCACAGTCGCACTCCCAGCAATGATGCAACCAACAGCCATAGGCTGCATCCGAAATAATGATCTTTTCTAATATGATGGAATTTCTCCCTCTCCCCTCCCCTTCCCATCCCCTTCCTTTACCCTCACCTTCCCTACATGAAGTGCATACTGGAACTTTGTCTGTGATACAATACTTCTTGCTTCTTCCTTCGTATACAGCACATGGCGGTGAGTTGCATCATTGGCTGAAGGTGCAGCCGTACCGCTGATGCAGTGCCCTCCATAGGTCAGGGCAGGAATTTGGAACTTGTTAATGGTGCCTGCGATAGCTCGTCTACTCTTCATGACCTACTACCGTGGGATCTTTAATGTCCACCAAGTGATGCCGGCAGACGGGACTCCCAGTTGAACGTCCATCCAAGGGACGGGCCCACACATTGATGAATCACCCTACCTGTAAGACACCAGGATGGCAGTTTATAGCTGGGTCAGGATTCTAACCCAGGCTAGATGCTCAGAGACAAGTGTACATACTTCTAAGGCCATCCTGCCAGCTCAAGATAACATCCTCTACCATTATTAAATCTTCAATCAAACAAAATTCTGAAATTGCTCACCCGACACACATAACCTCAATTCAGGTGCATTTCAATATTTTGTTTGGAACAAGAGAGGAAATTTTAACACAGTGATGTCTAAAGTAAATGCAAAACAAACAAACAAACAAAAATTACCTGTATGTAATATGAAGAGATTAACCCAACATCCGTTGGAGTGACCTGGGTATTGTTACAATATTGTAAGTTCCAAGCAGATGTACAAACAGAGGGAGGTTCATTCGCCAATAAATAATGAATTAAGTGTCACAAAGTTCCATAAACTTGAACACAAATTCTGGCTTAAAACTCTTCCAATTATATTTCATTTTTTTTATTTAATTAACCAAAAAGTATTCCACTCCAATATTTATCCAAAGTTCAAAACGATTCACAAACACAGGATCACTTAATTAAAATGATTTCCATTCATTCATAAACCAATTCCAATCACTGCCATGGATCTGAACATCATCACTGCATACCTATAAGGTACATCACATACCCTCAGAAGATGAATCACATTCATGCCGACACAAGCTTTGTCTACCACCAGCAAGACTCGCTCTTCTTTCTAGAAAGTAAAAAAAGACATAAAATGTCGGAGCCTCCGTTGTTTTGGTAATTTTGCTGTACGGAGTTCAAAGAGCTTGGCCATATTTATGTGCAAATAAAATGGCTGCCAGTCTACCATCTTTGATCAGATCCTAAAATAAAATGAGGGGCTCATGTATGCCATCATGTACTGTGCTTGTGCCAAGTTTGATCAAAATCGGACCATGAACGTCTGAAAAATGTTTCGGGACACGTTTAAGTAACAAAATGGACACCAGTCAGCCATCTTGGATCTGATCATGGGGGATGGGGGGCGGGGGGAAATAGACATGCTTATGTATGCTTTCATTATTTTATCTGTGTGCCAAGTTTGAGCAAGATTGATAAATGCATGTCCGAGAAATGGTTGAGGACGTGTTCGACACAGAGTTTTTTTTATAACTAAAATGGCTGCCAGTCGGCCATCTTGGATCTGATCTCGAAAAATAATGACGTGCTTATGTACGCCATCATTCATTATCCGTGTGCAAAGTTTGAACAAGATCAGTAAGTGCATGTCCGATAAATGGTTGAGAACGTGTTCGACACTGGAGTTTTCTTTACGACTAAAATGGCCACCAGTCGGCCATCTTTGATCACATTGTGAAAGAAAATGATGTGCCTCTGCATACCATCATGTGTTGTCTTTGTGACAATTACAAATAAAATTGGTCCATCAGAAGGGGGTTCATGGTGGACTATGTGAGCCCTGCAGAAACCTGCGGAGTGGGGAGGAAGGCGGAACAAGCACGGAAATAACAGAAGGTGCAAGACCAGAAAGGAGGTGTTCGAAGATGTAGACTACCGACCTGTCTGCGATGGTGAAGATACAAGGCCATAGACTCGGTCAGGTTCATCCCGGGAGATTCTAATGATCTTGATGGCTTTGGTTTCTACGGTGTCAAGCTGAGCAAGATGTGAGGCAGGGGAGCCAGCCCAGATGGGAGAGCAGACCTCCATCGAGTTGCAGATGAAGGCCTTGTAGGTGGATAGGAGTTCTGTTGTGCCAAGCAAGACTTTGTATGATGAAGGATGCCCAGTCGCAGCTGGCTTTGGGGGGCAATTTTGAAATGTTTTGTTCCATGAAAGATCATGGCTGATTGTGAGACCCAGGAGTTTGAATTTATGTTTTGTATCTGACTGATAGGCCGGATTTGGATCCAGACCTGAACCCAAATCGAATCGGCTTGTTCTTGTCACCTAACCAACTTTTCCACAAAGTTTTGTTATAATCCGTCCACAACTTTTTGTAATAGTGTTGAACATAATTTTGGCCCTATCTCAATGGTGAAGAATCAATTAGAAAACTAGAAGGGTACTCGGTAGAGCGCATACCTCCGCTACGTAATGATGATCCACGAGAACATATCAGGCCCAATACATTTTTGAAATATCATGCTATACAGTACAATATCGTTATTGGCCCTATCTTTCAATGGTGAAGAATCACATTAAAAATTCTAGTACTCAGATCCGGATCTTCACCAAAATCTAATCAGTTCGTTCTCATCGCACACCCAACCTGTCCACAAAATTTAATCCAGATCAGGCATCAACTTTTTGAGGTATGCTCATAGTTAGAGAATTTTAGCAAATTGTATTGACCATCTGTGAAAAAATTGCTTACCAAAAAAATTTATTCACCAACGTATTCATCTCGGTGTCTACGAACACCTATCAATTTGTGCAAACCCAAATCCTTGTGGAAAATTCTGGGGAGCCAATCAAAGTTCGGGTGCCCAGAGGGCCTGCACGAAAAAAAAAAAAATCGGAAAAATTAACTTTTGCCAATATTTACTTGTGGGACGTCTAACTAGGGGGTTTTTGGGGTGCTGAATTGATTCGAACCATTAAATTTGAGGAAAAATGAATCCCTGGCCGTAAAATATTGATACGATACATTTTTAGATATCTCGGACTATGTTTTGTGGTAATTTGGCTCAATTGAATTCAGATTCAGGAAACTCTATCCAAGTTCACTTTGTATGGCAACCATGTAGTCAGGTTCTCAGACCATGAATGGTCCGGCACATGGACCGACATCACGATAGAAACCACACTCATGCGTGAGGCAAAATCCTCCGGTGGTCGAAACAGAGGCCACTTTCGGAATGAGTCTACTCATAAGTCTTGGGTTCAGACTCTGAACCACTTCTCGTTCATTCACCAAGAGCTAGAAAGAAGCATGGTCAAATGTGGGGTACCTGTCCACACCGACGTTAAAAGAGCCCAAATGAAGAGAGATAACGATGCTGTCAACACCATAGTTGGGTGGTTGGAGGAAGTCAACCCTTTCGATGCCACACGGGACGAGAAGACTCTGGTGTCCTTCTCAACTGGGTTCAGCAGCACTCCCGAAGACCAAGTCAACGCTGATCAAGCAGAAGAAGTTGACAGAGCCATACAGGCTAAGATGGATTGGAAAACTGTTGTGGATGCAATGGTAACCAAACACAAGGTCAAATCACTTGCAAGCCTCAGATCTGGACCAAAAGTCAATGGTGAGGAACTGGTCATTGACTCACTGAAGCTATTCAACCGCCTCTTGTCATCAGTGAGCGTGAAGTCAAGACCCAGCTCATTCTGCTCCTTGCTGAGACATTTAGTAGGAATGGAATCAGTGTACAGCAATGCTCCGATGATGCAGACACCTCCATTGTCCGCGCAGCTCTAGATGAGGCAAGAGAGTCCCCTGTCGAGGTGAGGGCTGAGGACACAGACGTCCTGGTTATGCTGATTCATCATGTTGCAGACCATCCGATCTTCCTCACGACAGCCAAAGAAACATATTACGATGTCGGGAAGATCTGGGAGGCCCTCCCAGAGATATACCGGAGGTATGTCATCTTCTTGCACAGCTTCTCTGGCTGCGATACAGTGTCTGCAATTTTTGGGTTTAGCAAGCCAACTTTGCTAAGCAAGCTCTACAAGACTGATGAAGCAGAGAGGGCAATGGATGTGTTTATGGACATCCGAGCTGAGAAAGGTGATATCATTAAAGCAGGCTGTGATCTTTTCATGCTTATGTTCCATGGGAAATCCACCAAAGACTTGGAAGACTTGAGATTCGACATCTTCAGCAAGCGAGCTGCTACTGGGAGCATAAAACCTGAGAAGCACCCCCGACAACAGGAGCTGCAGCACAGCACTCTCTCCGAGCTTACCTCCAGACTAGAGACTGGCTGATGCTGCAAAGTCCATCGTTGGATGCCCGGGACTATGGATGGCAACTCACTGAGCAAGGATATGCACCAGACCCTTCTACAGACCCCATTGCACCAGACTACCTCCTGACGTTTGCCAGCTGCAACTGTGCGGGGGACTGCAGCTCACTCAGGTGCTGCTGTAAAAAGCAAAGAGTCAAGTGTATTTCTGCTTGCAGCATCTGTCATGGTAACTCCTGCCTGAACATAAACCAGCTGGATGACAAGACGAGTGAGGAAGATACTGGGGAGTTTGATGAATAAGGTTGTAAAAGCTGACAAAGCAACATTTCCATTGAGCACAGTTCTGTTAAAAATGTCAATAAAATACATTTTATATGATCAAGGAGTGTTTTTTTTCTCAAATCTAATGGTTGGAATCAATTCAGCACCCCCAAAAAACCCCAAGTTAGACATCCCACAAGTCAATATTGGCAAAAGTTAATTTTTCCGATTTTTTCGCGCAGGCCCTCTGAGCACCCGAACTTTGATTGGCTCCCCAGAATTTTCCACAAGGATTTGGGTTTGCACTAATTGATAGACACCTAGATGAATACGCTAGTGAAGAAATTTTTTGGTAAGCAATTTTTTTCACAGATGGTCAATACAATTTGCTAAAATTCCCTAACTATTATGGACACACAGCCAAACAGGGCTTTGGTGGTGGAGGTAACAATATAAACACTGGCACAAAACCACGCATAAGTACGTACGTAATAAATAGATATCCCATGACATGGTGCTTCTGCTTGAGTTTGCACCATCTGTACTTTTTAAAAAAAATAATGACGTCATTCTCTCGGTAAATAACAATGCTTTGCCAATGCCGAGGTTCAGTGCGGCCTTTTGAGTACTTGTACGTGTGGTGTAGGTGGCATCATAGTTCGTGAGCAGGAGGAACTTCTGGCGCAACTGCTCTTCCATGTTTGACTTTTCATGATCAAGACATCGGTTGTTGCCATGACGTCATCACGTCCGATGAATTCCTTTACCGTAAGTAAAGCCATTTCGTCCTGAAATCGACAACGGCTTCACCACATTACAAACTCTCATGGGGTGTCCACTGTCCACCGATTCAAGTCAGTTTCACCCCACGGTGGTGATTCCTTTAAAGGTCACCATGGCATACAATTTTAATGGCACACCTTTTACTCATTGCCTTCCATGGCTCAATGGATCGCTCCACTGACCTTAAACAACACAGTCTGTTGGCATTTTTTTTTTAATCCACCAAGACTACTTATTAAACCAAGACCAATGTTGGTGAACCAATTCACCATGACTACTTACTGAAATTTAGGGTTGTCAGGACAGCCTTGGGGTCTAGAGGGATGTGCGCTCACCTCTGTGCTGTCTAGCCTTGGTTCGAATCTTGACTCAGCTATAAACTGCCACCATGGTGTTTCACCTGCAGAGTGAGTCTATCGGAAGGACGTTAAGCTGGAAGACCCTTGCGCCGGCAATGGTCTTTGGACTTTGGGGGACGTTGAATATCCCGTGGTGTATTTTGCGAAGAAAAGGCGAGTTATCGCCGGCATCCTGAACAAATTACAAATTCCTGCCACCCTTCATTTGAAGTTCCTTCCAAAGATTCGTCACTTACGGCTAAAATTGACATTTCAGTTAAAAATGGTTATTTGCCTGAGATAGTTGTGGTGTTTTACATTTTAAAAGAGGTTTTTAAAATTAATTTTATGGCACTACAAAATGTTCAGAATGAACCCCCTTATAGTGCAGTAGATAGTAGAAAAATCGTGCAATTTATGATACAAGCATCAAATTTGGCATTTCTGTTCTGCAGGGCTTTCTGATCAAATCTGCCCGATTGGCCATTTGAAAATCCAAATTTTATAAAACTTGAAAAACAAAAAAAAACTAACAAAATTTGAAGTCACAGCTGGCTGAAATTCTTGAAGTGCAAGTGAAGATCCCAGATAGAGAACCAAGGGGAGTTGCAGTCATCATTGATGGCTTAGCACTTATCAAGCCCTATCTCCACGCACTTCAAAGATATTTGATGACGATGCTAAGAAGACATCATCCCAAAGGTGGAATCCTATGGTGCCAAGTATGAGAGGATAGACGTAGTGTTTGAAGTGTACAAGAAGTCAAGTCTGAAGTCAGAGGCAAGGTCGAAAAGGTGTCAAGGAATGAGAAGAAGAATGACAGGAACCAGGAAGACCCCAAGTAACTGGAGAAGCTTTCTTCGAGATGACAGCAACAAGACTGAGCTGTTTCACTTCCTTGCGGAAAAGATGTGTGAAGCACAGACAACAAGCACAGTCATTGTCACAAAAGGAGAAGATGCCATTAGCAACACAAGGAAGTCACTGGATGCTGTGTCTCCATGTTGTCATGAAGAAGCTGACACTCGAATATTTGTACACACCAAGGATGCAACGACGGATGGTAGCAAGTCCATTATCATTAAGGCTAATGACACGGACGTACTAGTCATAGCAATATCTGTACTGCCATCCTTACAGGAACTAGGTCTTGAGAACATGTGGATTGCCTTTGGCCAAGGAGCCAAGGCACGATGGATTCCAGTCCATGAGGTAGTTTCTGCAATAGGGCCTGAGAAAGCTGGAGGGATCCCATACTTCCATGCGTTTACTGGATGTGACGTCGTGTCTGCCTTCTGCGGTAAAGGGAAGAAAACTGCATGGCAGACTTGGAACGTCTTTGATGATGTTTCTGAAACATTCACCAATCTCAGCCAGCATCCAACATTGATTCGTAATCTTGAATTTTTTTGAAGTTTTTTTTATTTTTCAAAATTTGGATTTTCAAATGGCCAATCAGGCAAATTTGATTAGAATCCTCTGGAGAACAAATGTGCCAAATTTGATGCTTGTATCATCATTTGCACGATTCCTCTCAAAAATTGCTCTTATCTGCCCCACTATTATTTCCTTGCTCATTGACAATGTAGTCACTGCTGACGTCACATGTTATTGCAGTCAAGTGTATGTGCACAACTTTAACACAAGAGGCCACTGAGCCCATCACACCTGCACTACATCAACACGTGTGTTCAAACAATTTTATAGTTTATTGACTCCTGGGGAGGAATGGGGGAATGAAGGGCACAGCGGCATCACCAGGGTGATACACAAACACACAAACACACTTATTTAACGGCTAAAGTTGTTCCCACGTTCTTGTTGGGTTGGCTGGGCGAAGCTTGGTCTCAGTCTTTCACGAACTGGCTGGCCAGGCCTGATGTTTGACGATGGTTAGGGCAGGAATTGGAAATTCGCTCATGGTGCCGGTGATAGCTTGCCTACTCTTCGCGAAGGACACCATGGGATCTTTAACATCCACCATCTAAATCCGTCAGACGGGATCACCAAGTTTAATGGGTGAGGGATGAACATTTTTGATGAAACAGTCTCACAGATCACCCACCCACCCATACGGCCAAAGCTACCTGCCTGTCCTGCTGACATCCCGATACCCCCTCCGTCTGCAATGGTTTTGGATAGCTATCCAATTCCAATTTAAATACACTGTATGAACTGTATATGCTGCCACGACCTTTCCAGGGAGACCATTCCATACATTAACTCTTGTAACCCTAAGCTGAATCCTCTCTATGGCACCTTGTCCTTCCTCAGATGCGGTGGTCAAAACTGAACACAATATTCTCGATGAGGCCTCAATGCATTCCGATGTAATGTTAACAATACCTCTGATTTGTAATTTATCAGTCATTAATCTATAACTAAAAGGGAAAGTGTGCAGTCCAGTGGTATATATGTGTGTGTGTGTGTGTGTGTGTGTGTGTGTGTGTGTGTGTGTGTGTGTGTGTGTGTGTGTGTGTGTGTGTGTGTGTGTGTGTGTGTGTGTGTGTGTGTGTGTGTGTGTGTGTGTGTGTGTGTGCGCACGCCACCACCACCGGTCGTTATTTCCACTCGTGAGTCCCTACGATTGAACAAAGCCTTCCCTGGTCTTGAAGAAGCCATCTGCTCCCCAGCAAGGAACCACAACTCATGGACCAAGCTGTCTCCTTATCCATGCTCTATTTAATGAAGCCTTCCCCAGTCCTGAAGCATCCATCTTCACCCCAGCAAGTAACCACGACTCATGATCCAAGCCGTCTCCTTATCTGTGCTCCATTTACTGTGGAGCTTCCCTGGTCCTGAAGCATCCATCTTCACCTTAAGCAGGAACCACAACTCATGAACCAAGCTGTTTCCTTATCTGTGCTCTATTTAATGAAGCCTTCCCCAGTCCTGAAGCATCCATCTTCACCCCAGCAAGGAACTACGACTCATGGACCAAGCAGTCTCCTTATCTGTGCTCTATTTAATGAAGTCTTCCCCAGTCCTGAGGCATCCATCTTCACCCCAGCAAGGAACCATGACTCATGGACCAAGCCTTCTCTTTATCGTGCTCCATTTCCCCCTCTGTCCCCAAAAGTGGCGATGATGTAGATCCACACAACCTTCTGTGTGGCCTCCAGGGTATGCCCGGTCTTGACCTCTTCCTTCTCAGTCTTATTCTTCCTCAGTCTCAACCTTCCTTGATGGGATAGATTCAGCAAAACCAAACAAACCGCAAGGCTAGGGCACCAGGTCATGTCCCAAACACATGTCGATCGGCACAAGTCCAGGTGCCTCCCACACGGCTCTCACTAAAGCTGCCATCCGTGGCTCAGTTCTCACTCCCATCGAAGTCGTTATATTTAGAGTGGTCCTCAATCCCACCAAGATCGGTCTCTCTCATCCTTAACAGGTGAAGAGTTCGTCAAAGCTCAGACCTTCTCTCCCAGCAGCATGGGGTCAACAAATCCCACAAATCTGAAGGGCCAGGCTGCGTCACAAATGTCAAGCGGCATGATACCGGGCTCCTCACGTGCATTTCGTCCCATCGAAGCTGCCTTTTTCGGCTCGATCTTCATTGCCACTGATGTATTCGATGCCCAAAATGATGTTACAATCAAATGACGTTCTACACCCTCAGTCCTTTCCGTCCCAGGCGAGAGGGAGGCGGCAAATCATGCCGCCTCCTCCTCACCGCTTTCTTGTGTGTGTAGATAACGCGTATGAAGATAATGACACACACACACAGTGTCGGAGCATGGGCGAATATATATATATATATATATATATATATATATATATATATATATATATATATATATATATATATATATATATATATATATATATATATATATATATATATATATATATATATATGTACACTGAAGGAACAATAGACTGTGTTTTGATTAAATCCGTCCGCGAAGTGACAAGTCAACATGGCTCGTACAACCTAAAACCCTAATACAGCTGCCTAGCACTGTGCTGTCTGTCTTGCACCCTCCCCCTTCCTCCTTTCAGATCCATTACCACCAAGTTCATTGGTAATTTTGATTCATTTCAGCAGGGGGCGACTGACTAACATAAACCGATGTGATAATTTGTATTTGACATTTTTTGCAGGTTATGCCTGTAAAATCATTGCTGGAATGCTTTGTCTGCCTTGACTGTTGAGAGGATAGATGGCTTTGATTATTTTGAGAATTTCTCTGTAAGAAATTGATACAATTGCTTTTCTGCTGCAAACACCTAATGAAATCACCATGTACAATTCTGCTACATATGAAACATGGGCACAGTATGGTAACTCAGTCTCAGTCTCAGTCTCAGTCTCAGTCTCAGTCTCAGTCTCAGTCTCAGTCTCAGTCTCAGTCTCAGTCTCAGTCTCAGTCTCAGTCTCAGTCTCAGTCTCAGTCTCTCTCATGTACCATACTTTTCACAGAGCATCGGTGCAGCCAAAGCAGCTTCATGAATAAGGGTTACATTGGGTGGTTTTCCATTGCCTTCCCAGCAGAAGTTAGGGTAGGAATTTGTAATTTGTCTGGGGTGCTTGTGAAAGCTCGCCTACTATTCACAAAGGACACAATGAGATCTTCAACAAACCACCAACCAATGACCGCAGATGAGACGTCCAGTTGAACATCCCTCCGAGGGACAGCACACCCATTGATGAATCACCCTGCCTGTGAAACACCGGAGTGACAGTTTGTAGGTAGGTCGGGATTCGAACCCAAACGAGACAGCTTAGAGGCAAGTATACCTCGAGGCCATCCTGACAGCCAACATGCAGACCAATGTGTATAAATAAATAAAAGAGAGAGATTGAGAGGAAGAAGGTCTGGAGGATGGAGGATGGAGGATGGATGGTGGAGGACAGCCTTCCAGATCGATTTTTCACAGTTATGAAACTTTTGTTGGTGACAGTAGTGTTAATATTAGCCCCAGGTTCACAGGATATGTGTGGACCTCTTGCAATTTGTTGATGAGCGGACAAACAGCACCGAATGATCCATTCATTACACAACATCAAAGAGAGGATTATGGTGTTTGGGGGTTAGGGGAGCTGGAAGATAGAGAGAGTGCCATCACGATGAAAGCCAGAATATATCAAGGAACTTTCCAAAGCTTCCAAAGGTCATTGCAGTTAAAATTATGTCGTTTTGTGGGTAATTCTCGGCTGGTCAATCATCTGTACTTACTGGAGAAGCCTTTTTCATGTAATCTGAGGCCATTTATCTATGAATTCTCTTTCATAAAATGTCCAAGGCCATTGGAGGAGCTTCTACTTATAGGAGACATCGGTGAAAATTAGTGTACTGTACTTTCACATGAATTACAAAGACATCAGCAGACAATGGACAATCGAAATGGAAATGGGACTTTATCCTGGGATCCCAGCACCCCGAGGGATGTGTTCGAATGGGAAGGCCAAAGCCAACCAATATCGGTACAATTTTAATCTGACCGCGTGTCCTATTAACCGCCTTCTAATTTTCACCCTCTCCTCGTTTATTATACATGTCTCATTGATGTATTTTGACCCTTTGTTTATAGATCAACTACAAAGTCCCACAACTTGTGAATTGCTACAGGAAGCAGCTACTTACTTCAACTACCTCTTATCACTTCTCAGTCCATGCAGATGGTGAACACAAACACTTCACAACAGACTCGATTCACTGAATTCACAGGATATCAACATCTCATTTGTGATGTGATGTGCAAGAAGGGTGTCCACCTTGCACTCCATGCATTTCTTTTGGTGGCAAATGCCATGGTATGGCCTACAATTTAAAGTGGTCACTGGTCAAGGAAAATTCTCATGAGAAAGGAGAGTCATTATGTATCTCGAGCAACTATACATATAACATAAAAATGACCTTAAATGGTAGTTGATCTGCCTTGAATGAAAGGAAAAACTGACGTTTCAGGCTTTACCCTTTGACGGAGACCAACTAAGGTTAAGGCCCGAAATGCCTGTTTTTACTTTCATTCAAGGCAGACCAACTACCTTCTTTGCCATGCACACAGATTGCTCTTTGTGTGCTGAAATTAGCGATTATATTCTTGCAACCACACTTGGGACTTGCTGCTCAACTACCCATGCAAATTGGCCAGGGTATCTCCACACATAACTTGCTGTTTTCACAAATAATGTCGAATATATTGTTACAGATTCACCCTGGGGTGGATTACAAGGGAAGTTCTTGCAATCAACTTCACCGACAATGATCCTGAAGCCAACGCTCCCACAGATAACTCCGTGGTGCAACAGGTTGGTAACCAAACACAGACGCTGTCTGAGACGTTTAATCTAAGTAAGGTCCAGCGTCCAGATCCCACTTTGCCTTCCCAGCAAATTAAACCCCCCAGATGGGGAACTATGCTTCCCAATGCGCAACCAATGCCAAGATATGGCCGAGCTTTACCATAGATTTATACGTTGGCTCCTGACTATTCATAACGGAACGGCTTGGGAAAACTTCCTGTTTGCAGCACACTATGTCCAACCAATGGGAAAAGACAACTGGACAGTTTGGAAGGGATTATTAATCAACAACGGCATGTACTTACAGGGCAAGCAGAGTCACAAATAGAAAAACCTTATCTATGCATATTAACCCCTCAGTCAGTCGTCTTAACATGAACAAGTCTGAAGACGACACTGGTTCACGAGCGGTATTTGACGATTTAGATTGTTTCAGAAGTCAAGGATGACACAATGTGATAATTTTGACCAAGTTATAATTAATAATAGTGGCCTTCAATCAACAGCTGCAAAATGTTCAAAACACGGTTTCGTTCAACAACTTTCAAAATTTGACCTTTGCATAACCTTTAAAGGTCACAAAACAATGTTGTGGACATTAAAATAAGGAAACAGGATACGTGATATAGCTTATTGGAGTTAGTTCGTCAAAGAAGGTCGAAAACCCGGTTCGATTTCCAAAACTTTGAAAATTTGACCTTTGTGAACTTTAAAGGTCAAAGGTCAAGGATTATGACCTTTGGTGCAAAACTTCCTCTGGAACATTCCAGGAACAATATAATGTCATATAGGCTATATGGCATTTCGCACTCTTGGGATTATCCATACTTTGATGAAATCAGCGTAAAAACAAACTTGAAGGGGGCGCCACGGGCAAGGTGTTCAAGATAGAGCAAAATGGTTTCAAGACTTTAAGTGGGGAATGACCTCAAGATTATGCATAAAAAATTGGCATCCTTGCCCTCAAAGTTTGGGCGGTCGTATGTTTTTTATGTCAAAATTCGCAATTTTCTAAGTTTTTGACCTTGTGACTTTGAGCTTCGGATGAAAATGAAAAATTGGACAATGACAAGTTTTAGATAATTCATTTTGCTATTCAAATACTGAAGAACCTATTCCATTCAGTCAATTCCCTCAGAGAAGATAGATTTTTAATCCGACTACCCCTAAAAATGGCTATTTTTTTGGCGTGGCTCCGCCCACAATAGGCGTAGCACACCCTCATTCAGGAAAACACAACTAGACATTGATATCGAACACATAACCAAGTTTCATCAAGATCGGATCAAAGTCCACGGAGTTATGCTCTGGACAGACAGACAGCCAAGCCGGTAGGCGGACATGGGTAGTCGCCTACGCAATAGAACCTGACGCGATGGGACCGTTCGATAGGGAATGACCTGAAGATTAAGCACAAAAAAATTCATGATTCGAGCTTCAAGGGTTAATGCTGCAGATTGTTTTTTCATTAAAATACCCCCACATTTAGAGTTTTTTTGGCCGTTGCTAGGCAACGGAGGGGTCCATAGCAACGGTTCTTTCTCACACATAACTAGGACATACCATGAACCTACCATACCAGTTTCATGTATATCTGACTCATAGTCTCTGAGATATAACAAACTACGTTTTTTTTATTGTTTTTGACCAGGGTTCATTCAAAGTCTATCTTCTCTGACAGTTTTCATAGGATCTGGCTGGAAATTTTTGACAATATGGCTGAATGTACTGCCCAGTCGCTCGTGGCCCGATTTTTGAAAAATAATTTTTTTATGATTTTTCAGAAATTTCAAAGTCCCGTTGCTAGGCAACGGTGGTGTCCATAGCAACGGTTCTTATTTGCACACAACTAGGTCATGGTATGAACCTACCAACTAAGTTTCATCGAAATCGCCATTGTATTAACGGAGCACTGGACCGAACAGAGGGACAGACAGAGAGACAAACATATCGACGGAAAAACTGATAAGGGTAGAAGAAATTTCCAAAAAAAAAAATTTTTTTTTTTTCGACTGGATCGACTACACAACATATCGACGGAAATACTGATAATAAGGGTAGAACAAATTACAAAAAAAAAATTTTTGGAAAATTTTTTTTCCGACTGGATCGACTACTCAACAAACAAGCCGGTAGGCAGACATGGGTAATCGAGTACCCAATAGAACCTGACGCGATGGGCCCGTTCGATGGGGAATGATGGGGATGGGGAATTAAGCACAATAAAATTCATGATTTTTTAAGGACATTAAAGAACATTAACCCACTTCAAGGGTTAATGCTGCAGATTGTTTTTTCGTTAAAATACCCCCACATTGAGGTTTTTCGGCCGTTGCTAGGCAACGGAGGGGACCATAGCAACGGTTCTTTCACACACATAACGAGGACATACCATGAATCTACCATCCCAGTTTCATGTATATCTGACTCATAGTCTCTGAGATATAACGAACTTCGTTTTTTTATTGTTTTCGACCAGGGTTCATTCAAAGTCTATCTTCTCCGACAGTTTTCATAGGATCCGGTTGGAAAATTTTGACAATATGGCTGAATGTACCGCCTACAGTCGCTCGTGGCCCAATTTTTTATTTTCGAAAAAAGACATTTTTTATGATTTTTCAAAAATTTCAAAGTCCCGTTGCTAGGTAACGGTGGTGTCCATAGCAACGGTTCTCATTTGCACACAACTAGGTCATGGTATGAACCTACCAACCAAGTTTCATCTAAATCACCATTGTATTAACGGAGCACTGGACCGAACAGAGGGACAGACAAACAGACAGACAGACAGACAGACAGACAAACATTTCGATGGAAATATTGATAATAAGGGTAGAACAAATCTCAAAAAAAATTAAAAAATTGAAATTTTTTTCGACTCGATCGACTACCCAACATAAACGGAAATATTGATAATACGGGTAGAAAAAAAAATCTCAAAAAAAAAATTTTTTTTTTCTTCGACTAGATGGACTACCCAACATAACGAATATAGTGGTCACTCTGGCTGGTGCTCGTGAACCAACAATGCAGGCGCCACTCTCATTCCAGGAAAATGAAGATGAGCAAGAGGAATAGACAGATAGTGAGAGCGAAGGGGTATATTTTGACCCCACTCTTACCGGCATATGAACCGGCTGGCTCACGTGCCACCGAATGAGGCGATATTGCATGCGTGGAGAGGTGCAAAGTGTGAAGTGCAAGAGGGGCCCTAAAAAGGGTCGTTGGTGCTTCTATTGATTGTTCAAAGGGAATGAGGGAGATATAGCTTGAGGAGAAAGTCTGTAAGCGTCTGCACTTGTGGTGACCGCATCCAGGAGCCCTTTTCGGGTCAGTCCCTCCTCTGCCTCGAACTGCCCCTCTCTCGCTCCAGAGTGCAGTTCTCTCTCCAGGCTCTTCTGATGTCCTCGCTGCTCCCTGACAGTCACAAAGCTCCGATCTCTGTATCAGCCTTTTATAAGCATGTGGTCTGTCTCCTACCACATCCGCTCACCTCATGATCCAGCAGCTTTCCATTGGCTGTTTCTGTGATCCAGTGGCGCTCATTGGGCGGATCGGAGCTCGCTATCTTTGACCTGCCTCACCACCACGTGTCCTTGCACTGCAACCTGCAAGCTATTTTGTTCGTGGTTTGTTGGTATAGTTTGTGGTGTGGATTCATGTATAGCATTTTGCAAAGCGTATTTGAGGTGTTTTAGAGATAGATAAAGAATGAACAATGGGGCTGACATTGCTCAAAGCACAAGACATATCCCCCCCCCCCACCCCCCTCGTGCTGAACGTTGGATTCCCGGGTTTCGCAAAACAAGATACTACAACTTGGTATGCGGTACCCTAGGGGTTTCCAAATTCGGTAACAATATTTAACACATATATATTGCAGATCAGAAACATAGCCAGCTTAATCCACAATCGAGAAACAAGGTTGTTCTACATTGGTGTGTGTGTGTGTGTGTATGTGTGTGTGTGTGTGTGTGTGTGTGTGTGTGTGTGTGTGTGTGTGTGTGTGATCCCAAAAATATAGGCTGTAGAGGATCAACCATCCCTTGAAATCAAATGTAAAAATTGAGAATGCGCATACGGTGCTAAAAACAAAACCTGCGAATTCTCATTTTCATCAAATTATACAAAACAGCATCCCAGGAAATAAAAAAAATAATTGTGCGATTTAAAAAAAAAAAAGAGCAATTCAAACCAAGCCACAGAAATAAAAGGATAGTTTGAAGTTGTGAAGCATTAAGCTGCTGGAGATGTCATTATGCACTCATCGAAGGAAAGGTAACCTTTCTGAACTTGACAATGCGATAATATGTTGTCACTCAGCTTGGGAAGTTCATGATGATGATGATGATGATGATGTATTTTATGGGGGTTGAATAGAAAGTTTATGGCCAAGCATAGACAAAGGAAAATAAAATGTGTTTAATTGAAAGATTAAATTCTCAATCTATATTGGGGTACATCAGACTGAGTCCAGTAGGAAATTTATTAAATTACATGTGATGAAAGAAATAGTTACATTATGAACTGAAAAGCACTTCCTCGGTATTTCCACAAACTCTTAAGGATATAATAACAACTAAAATCATAACTAATAGGTGAAATAAAACAAAAAATTCATTTTTTTTTTCATTTTCCAAAAGCCTGCAGGAAAATCCAAGCCCAGCTCCTGTGAGCTCGGACAGGACTTACCTGCGACTGCAGTTGTCACCCAGGCTCATGAGGAAAGGATTCCCTGCCTGTAAAACACCAGGATGACAGTTTATAGCTGGGTTCAGAATTTAAACCCAGGCTAGACAGCTGAGAGCGAGTGTGCATACCTCTCAGCTATCCTGCCGTAATGTTAATGAAACATTTCATTTTTATAATTGGTATTTATCTATTCCAAGGTGACGGGTCATACGAAAAGCGGAAACGTGGTGCAAAATAAAAATTATAGTTTCAGCAAACCATACATCGCCCGATACACTGCATACCAATGCTGGGCCAACACAGGCAAGTGGCCACTGAACATTGTACAAGTCAGTGAAATCGATATACTTCAATATTTGCACTTCAGTGAAGTGCACATATTGTAGAGTGCTCGCAAAGTGGCTTAAGCACACCAACAAAACGATTGATAAGGAACGGCTGACTTAGCAAGCAACTAACGATCGCCGAGCCGTCATATTAAACACACACCTCCCAGAGACGCCCGAAATGTGAATTATGACCGAAATAGACAAATTAATACCACCACCTCTTTTCATCCCCCATCCAAATCCTCGATCTTTTCTACCCCTGATAATCCACCCAAGCCCACTGCTTTCCTTCCTGAAAGTCCCTGTAATGTCCATCTTCTCTTCCCCATGTTCCCCGTCCCATCCCTCTCCCTTCCACAGATCTCCTAATGTGTCTGTTCCTACTGTTTTGTCCCTCCCACTCCCACCCTCTTGTCTCATGCCCCCTTGCTGTGCGTTGTGGGTTAGCTCTCACACGAGCCTCGACAAGGTATACAAAAAAAAAATATTTCAGCAGTTAGAATTGCTACTAAGTTCATTACTGGAGCTTAAATTTTGTAAATCGTCTTAGTTTAAGAGATTCTCTAGGTTATGGCATGTGCAGAAATGAAATAAGGCCGCAAACACTGGTGTCTCTATTCATTTATAAGCATTGCAATGTATCCAGCAATTCTTAGGTATGATGATCAGGCAATCGATAATATGAGTGAGGAAAGTGAAAAAAAGAAATCGTTGCAGCTTGTTCCAAGTCAAGGCATGGTTGAGCAGGCCAAAAAAAGATGATGGCTTAAGGCCCCAGCAAGGGAAGTCGATGCGCCTCAAGGGAGAGCAAGGTGGCCGAGGATGCACTTGATTAGGAAGATAATTCATTAAGGCCGTAAATTATCTTCAAAAGGGGTTTCCATGAATCAAACACCCAATTTCCACACATGGACTCCCTTGGAATTCCTTTAGTTTGCATGCAAAGTTTCAGCCGCTAGGTTTCATGGTTTTGGAGGAAAAGAGGAGACACACAGTGACTATGCCTCGTGTTGGCTTAATGGTTAGGGTGGTGGGCTTAGGATCTGAAGATCCTGAGTTCAAATCCCCCATGGCTGTTGAATTGATACCAGGTGGGGTTGACTGCCTGTCATCCTTCCGAGGTCAGCAAAATGAGTGCCAGCTTGCTAGTATCCTGTTTTGGAGTGGCGACCCGTCCAGGATTGTGCCCAATTGCCCAGGAGACTGCTTAGGCAGCACCAACGCTCTGCACAGAGTATGGTCCCAGTGGAATGGAATATGTAATATACATTTTTTTATATACACACACATATCTATATATATATATATATATATATATATATATATATATCTATATATATATATATATATATATATATATATATATATATATATATATATATGCATATATATTGTTGCGGTTCTCAGAAACGCATGCATCGAATAGATAGTGGTCCTAAGACAGTTATTCCATAAATATACGTGTAGATAGTCCCTTCCCTTTTGTCTAGCGGGCCAACAGGGGTGTGCGTTGCGATGATCTCATTGCTACGTTTGCTTACATCATTTCTTCTTCATTACATCCATACTCTTCTTTTCTGATTATTCCTGAGGTAAATCTGAGCCATGTGTGCCTTCGCTGTGAGATGGGCCCTCATGGAGGCCAGCGCGTGCAGCACCACTGCGAGGAAACGATGCGAGCATTAACAGCTTAGAGCCCCCGTTCCCAAGCGAGCCCTCAACCCAACGTGTGCGGAGTCAAACAGTGCACTTGGCAGTTCGGGATTATCCACTCGAGCTTCCGATAATCTGGGGAAGATTCCCGGTTGCATTAAAAAGGCATACGAATGAATATCTCTAAAGAGGCTGCACGAATGGTGTTTTTCACAACACAGGACACAGTCAGCACGACGTCCACGCTGCACGAAGCGCATACGGAGGCCGATAAAGGCTACTCCACGCCACGTTGGACAGGATGCGAGTGTGCGAAGTAAAAGCGGCGCATTCCTTTTCAACCAAATATCTGATACATGTTGGTGTTCGCCCCGCATACACGCGAGCAGAGTCGTGCGGACGTGAGCGCTGGCCACGTGCGTAATGGCCAAACCACGCACACTGTATGGCATGTGCTCGAAGACAGACACGTACGCTGCGCGTGACTGTTTTCATACAAAGCAGGGCACGAATGCACCGCTCACGACTTTGTATCGTAATTCCTCAATATCTGACACATATCGGTGTTCGCCCCGCGCACATGCTAGCAGAATCGGGCGAACGCGAGCACTGACCACGTGGGCCATGGCAGATCCGCGCTTGCTGCACGAAACATGCATGGATTTATCCATAACAATGTACCTTCGGCCCTTGGGGGCAGCAGCAGATTCCCCATGGATGGTGAACGTCTTCTCGTCTCCACGGCCAGCGAAGCTGCGATCGAGCAGGGGAATGTTGTACAGTGTGGGCCACGTTGGCGTGCGTGGAGCGAGCGCATTGATCAGCGCTGGTCGGACACCCAAGCAGGCATGCGGGACCCTCGGCCAGTTGCCAGTGAATGGCCCAGGGTTTTATGCGGGACGATTCGCGCGCCAAGTTCGGTGTGGGCGATTCGTGTCATGTTGTGGGGTCGGAGCGGAATATTTTCGCTGTCTGGGATGACCTTGCCGGAAATGAAGTATTGCGGTTTCCAGCCAAAGTTAGCGGGCCACGTGAGGGGTCGGGGCCAATGAGAGCACCCGATTTAGGTGATCACTATTCGCTTCGTGGTGGCCTCCGCCCGCGCTGCGAGTCCAATCAAGGTTGGAGCGGTCCCTGCCCCTCTCTCGCTCTCGTTTCTCTGCCTGACATCGCCACGACCCGCCTCCTGCTGTCTGGAATCCGCCTCCTCATCTCCGCCCACACGACGTTACCCCACCCACCTTCCTGGTCCCGCCTACCACTCCATCCACGCACTCTGGACTCCACCCCCTTCTCCACTCAAGCCCCTCCTTCATGCCCAGTCTCCACACGCGCTGTTGAAGCCAGAGACGATGCGCCAGCTTTCGGGTACCGCACCACGGAGCATTCGCCCCCGAAACGTATTGGTGGCGCATTCGTGCAATCAAGAACAAAGGTACAGAGATCGTAGCCTCAACTCCTCTCCCTTCTTGTTTCAACACTTTCTCTTCATCGGGTTTTCTGTGTCTGTGTGTGTGCATGTGTATGTGTGTCCTGGTGCTTGTCCACTTAAGTAAGACTTATTATGCGTTATCGTTATTGTTATCATTATTATTGTTATTATTTTCGTGTTAAGCCTATTCTGTGTCCCCTTTTGTAAGTTGCCTGTAAATAAATAATTATTAGGAATGTTACCAGCTCGTTTTGTGGTTTCTTTCATTGATCCAGCATGATCCGAATCCGAGCTTAGCCGGGACTTCATTCCCAACAAACCGTTCCTTTTAGCCGGTATGTCCTTGGCAGTGTCGCTCGGCTGCATCCGATTCGGTAAAGTGATCAGATCCGGTAGAGTGATCTGATTCGGACAAGGAATACTGAGGGCGTGTTCCCCGTTAATTAAATCACGTGATTAGTTAGGTAATCCGATTAACTCAAAGACGGTAGGACCCCAAGTCACGCGGGAGAGTTATTGGCGTCCACGGTCGGTAAAGCGACCCACCACATCATGGAATTATCCGTGTGCGATGGCCTACAATTCCGGGGAGTCTGTTGGGGGCCGAGATAGCTTCCCCCCCCCCCCCCCGAGTGATCTTCTCACCCATCCCCCAGCCCGCAACAATATATATATATATATATATATATATATATATATATATATATATATATATATATATATATATGTTATACGGGGCGTCGTGGCGTGCACCTATAATTATCCGGCTACTCAGAGGATCGCTTGAGGATGGGAGCTCTGCACTGAACCGCGCTATGAGAGGGTGTAGGGCAGCCCGGAATCATGGAGAAACCCAATCCTTATCCCTGTGTCGTAACAGGCGACAAGGGTTTCGTCAGGAAAGGCATCCGGCGTAAAAACTGTGCCAAATCAGTATGCGGATCATAACGGATGATCCGCTGTGGCAACCCCGAACGGGAGCAGCCGAAAGAAGAATAAAACATATATATATATATATATATATATATATATATATATATATATATATATATATATATATATATATATATATATATATATATATATATCTTATGTTATGTATATTACCGGGCGGAGTGGCGAGCGCCTGTAATCTGGCTACTCGGAGGCTTGGGTTGGAGGATCGCTTGAGGACAGGAGCTCTGCACTGGGCCACGCTATAAGACGGTGTAGGGCAGTCCGGAATAATGGCGAAACCCAATCCTTATCCCTGTGTCGTAAGAGGCGACCAGGGTTGTGTCAGGAAGGGCATCTGGCGTAAAACCTATGCCAAATCAGTGTGCGGATCATTACGGATGATCCGCTGTGGCAACCCTGAACGGGAGCAGCCGAAAGACGAACATTATGTTATATATACATATGTGTGTGTGGGGCAGATAACAGCAATTTTTGAGAGGAATCGTGCAAACGATGATGCAAGCATCAAATTTGACACATTTGTTCTCCATGGCATTTCAATCAAATCTGCCTGATTGGCCATTTGGAAATCCAAATTTTGAAAAAAAAATAAAATAAAAAACTTCAAAAAAGTCAAGATCACGAATCAATGTTGGTTGCTGGCTGAGATTGGTGAATGTTTCAGAAACATCATCAAAGACGTTCCAAGTCTGCCATGCAGTTTTCTTCCCTTTACTGCGGAAGGCAGACACGCATCACATCCAGTGAACGCATGGAAGTAGGGGATCCCTCGAGCTTTCTCAGGCGCGATTGCAGAAACTACCTCATGGACTGGAATCCATCGCGCCTTGGCTCCTTGGCCAAAGGCAATCCACATGTTCTCAAAACCTAGTTCCTGTAAGGATGGCAGTACAGATATTGCTATGACTAATACATCCATGTCATTAGCCTTAATGATAATGGATTTGCTACCATCTGTCGTTGCATCCCTCGCGTGTACAAATATTCAAGTGTCAGCTTCTTCATGACAACATGGAGACACAGCATCCAGTGATTTCCTTGTGTTGCTAATGGCATCTTCTCCTTTTGTGACAATGACTGTGCTTGTCGTCTGTGCTTCACACATCTTTTCCACAAGGAAGTGAAACAGCTCAGTCTTGTTGCTGTCATCTCGAAGAAAGCTTCTCGAGTGACTTGGGGTCTTACTGGTTCCTGTCATTCTTCTTCTCATTCCTTGACACCTTTTCGACCTTGCCTCAGACTTCAGACTTGACTTCTTGTACACATCAAACACTATGTCCACCCTCTCGTACTGGCACCATAGGATTCCACCTTTGGGATTACGTCTTCTTTAGCATAGTCATCAAATATCTTTGAAGTGCGTGGAGGTAGGGCATTGATAAGTGCTGAGCCATCAATGATGACTGCATCTCCCCTTGGTTCTCTGTCTGCGATATTCACTTGCGCTTCAAGAATTTCAGCCAGCTGTGACTTCAAATTTTTAGAAGTTTTTTTTTTTTTTTTCAAAATTTGGATTTTCAAATGGCCAATCAGGCAGATTCGATCAGAAAGCCCTGCAGAACAGAAATGCCAAATTTGGTGCTTGTATCATAATTTGCACGATTTTTCTACTATATATATATATATATATATATATATATATATATATATATATATATATATATATATATATATATATATATATATATATATAGTTTCGAATTTGGAATTCGATTGCACACAACATACAGGTTCCTTTAGTCAGCTATGTCGATAAGTGCTTGTTCCCAAGATAGCTCACCTTCCATTGTTTAAATGTTCAGAAATCGATTAGATGCGCTGCGGATCGATTTAATAGTTATGGAACGAACAATGGAGATATCCCTCCCCCTCTTCTGCGGCGAGGAAGAAGAATCCTGCCGTCCCATGACTCATGATGTCAACAACTCCCTCCCACTCATGGTTGAGCGGGGGGATGGATCACGCGGGCACGAGTCATGCCGGGCGTCGGGGAGGGGGGCGGAGAAGGATAAGGATGATATCCTTTTTTTCTTCTTGGTTAGAAAGCTTTTTTGCTTTGGCAGAGAATAGTCATTCAGCAGACCTTCGGGTCCTGTTTGGCTTGGGTTAGGGTTGAGGCCTTCGGAAGCTTTTTGCTTCAGCTGGCTCAGTGAGCTTCGGCTGAGGCCTGGCTCGGGAGGAGGCTTTTTGGAGGCTCTTTGCTTTGACGGTTCCGTGAGCTTCGGGAGAGCTTTTTGCTTCAAGCTGCCCTGTTTGGAAGGAAGTTAAGCCGGTCGCTCGGCTCGAGCTGCGAGTGGTGGCTTCTTCTTCTTGGTTCGTGGAGCTCTTTGTTCTCCATTTTGGTTCCCGGCTTGGTACGACTCATCGACCTCTACTTGGAGGTGGTTCTTCGGGGAAGCGATGCATCGACGGGAAGGTTTGGCGCCTCGTCTCACCAGCACTGTTGAGAAGCGCGGGACGTGGTTCCTCGGGGAAGCGACGCATCGACGGGAAGGATCGGCGCCTCGTCTCACAAGCACATGTTCAGAAGCGCGGGAGGATTCGCGGGAGCTCGGGAAGGATCGCGGCTCGGCGATTGGATCCAGCTCACTCTCGCTGGAGCCCGGGTCCGAACAACTTGAAGAACACACGAGGTGGAGAGGTTCGAGATAGGCTCTGGGTTACAGCTCACCTGTTCTCCGAGCTGGAGCTTGTTATTAAAGGCCTCTGCCACCATTTCTTGGGTGTGTGTGTGTGTGTGCGTACGTGTGTCCATGGGCCCGTCTAATAAGTAGGAACTGCTGTTAAGTGCAAGTGACTGTACATAATAAGACAGTTTTAGTTCTTTTGTTGCTTGTATAATTGCATACGTGTTTTGCCTTGTTTAATTGCATAGGTGCTTTATTACAATAAATGTCCTTGTGTGAATGTAAACCTGTTTGTTGTGTCCATTCCCTCATTGAACTGCCCCATCTTGCACTCGGAATATAGTTGGTTTTTAAATAGCCGATAAATAGAATCGGGTCCGGCGAGGTCTGGCGATAATACCTGCTTGGTTATCCCAGAACGGAACGGACCGCTTAAGCGGTTCGTGTCCAAGCAGGCCTTCGCCGAGGTACGGTCCCTCGGTAGGTTACCCGCACGGGTACTTAGGTATATCGATATTTGGCGATTGACCCTATTTCGTGCGGGTAGAATACGGACTGGGCCGTGGTGGGATTAAAAACCCACCCGTGACTGGTTTCTGGCGTTGTTCCAGAAAGTCACGAGTGGATTGTCCGTTCGGTGGGCGAAGCGACCGCTATTGGTTAGATGCGGTCGTTCGCACGCTGACGGGTGGGAAATGTACAACAATATATATATATATATATATATATATATATATATATATATATATATATATATATATATATATATATATATATATATATATATTGTTGTGGGGCCGAGTTTTGGTGGCGAGCGAGGTGGAACAGTAGAGTCGGCTCCACCGAACACCCGGAATCTAGATCGTGCTTCTCAGAGAACTCCGAAAGGCACGGATCCCTTCCAGGACTGTGGTCGCCAATATTTTGACGGCGTGAGGTAGGGTCCACTTGTCTAACTTCAATTTACCTAAGTACTCATGCCGTCCAACTACCGGGGAAACCACACCTTCGGCCGACTCTGTCCGATCCGAGTCGCAGGTAACGGCTCGGATCCGGCGTAACCGAGCGGAGTTACCAGAGCCGCGCCAGGCCAAATGAACAATTTTCCGCTTCGCTATTTTCCAACATGCACAATGCTAAAGTCGCTGTCACACCTTGACGATTTAGCCAGCGCATGCCAATTTATGAAAAATTTGTCTAAAACGCTGGCACACGTCGAATACGTTATGGGTACATTTTGTATACGTTAAGACCACGCTGAAAAACACTGCCATAAGTCATAGTACGCTGGCTTTAAACGTCGTACTTTTGGGTTGTCCTCAAATTTTTGCATGCTTGAAATTTTACGACGTATGCCAGCATATGATTCACATGTTCCGCTACGCTGGCCATAAGTTGTAGGCACTTTATGCGATAGTTTACACACGTTACTTGTAAGTTACTCGTAAGTCGAAACACGTCGAGGTAATGTTTAGCATACCAGAAACTTATTTCTAACCTCTGAGTAACGTTTTCTAAGCACGCCACACGAACGTTGTTCACACTTCGCAACACGTTACTTGAAAGTTCCTCATACGTCGAAACACGTCAAAGTAATGTTTAGGGTACCCGTGACATATTTATAACCTATGAGTAACGTGCTTGGGAATTATTTGTAAAGCATGTCCTATGCACAAATACGTATGTAGACGTATTTGACGTCTTCAGGACGACCACAGAACTTAACTCGAGGGGAGCACTCGGTAGAGTGCAAAACCTCCGCCGCCAATACTGCTGGGTCACTTAAGTGAACCTGATATCCTATTCATTGTAGGTCAAAACGGATCAGACTCTACTGAACCATGATTGAATAAACTAAACTAGATCGACACGCATGTAGAAATGCCAAAAAAAAAAAAAAAATCGAAATTTTTTTGGAAAAAAAAAAAGGTGCAAAATTTCTTTTTTTTCTCTCTAACAAATTTTTTTGGGGGTGGGGTGGTTGGAAATCACTTAAAACATGTAGAAATGCAAAAAAAAAATTCAAATATTTTTTCAAAATGGCCGCCATAGCGGTCATATTGGACTTTGGACCAAGTCCAAAATCTAATGACATGATCCTTGGACCATACCTAATCCCCCCACCAAGTTTCGTCGAAATCCGTCCAGGAGTTTTTCCGTAATACTGTTTACAAACAAACAAACAAGCAGTCATAGACTGGTACTTACGAAATCGTCAACTTGACCTCTGACCTTGTCTAATTGAAGCTGTCTCTCGAGAAGGTAGCGACACAAACCAGAAGTTTCTACGATGATTCTGTGCCAAACCATCAAAAATCGTAACGTCGACCGAAGCAAAAATCTCCATTTCTCCACGCAATTATTTTATCAAACTCACAAAACCGTAATATTCGGCCATCCACCAACAATCTTTACATAATCCGATGGCTTAGCGAGTCAGGCATGCGACGATAACCTTTATTGGGATAAAAAATGACTTTTAAACACCATCTTTAACGAAAACACCGTCAGCGCGCACACGCAAAACCTTTCGTGATCAACGCCGCCTCTGCTCAAGTGCACTGCATCACGTGACGACCCGTGACGCGCGAGTGAAATATTTTTTATTCAATCTTAAAACGTCTCCAAAACATCCGATTTTTACCAGAATTTCGACAACCGAATTTCAAGCGTCCTAAGCGATCGCAAAAACTGAAGACAAAATTAAAATCGAAGTTAAAACGAACTCGTAACGTCGAGCGAAGCAAAAATCTCTATTTCTCCACGCAATTATTCAATATTATTTTATCAAAGTCACAAAACCGTAATATTCGGCCATCCACCAACAATCTTTATATAATACGACGGCTCAACGAGTCAGGCATGCGACGATAACCTTTATTGGGATAAAAAATGACTTTTTAAACACCACCTTTATCGAAAACACCGTCAGCGCACACACGCAAAACCTTAACGTGACTCAACGACGCGTCTCCTCGAATGCACTGCATCATGGGATGACCCGTGACGCGTCGAGCGAAATATTTTTTATACAATCTTAAAACGTCTCCAAAACATCCGATTTTTACCAGAATTTCGACAACCGAGTTTTAAGCGTCCTAAGCGATCGCAAAAACCGAAGTCAAAATTAAAATCGAAGTAAAAACGAACTCGTAACGTCGAGCGAAGCAAAAATACTCCATTTCTCCACGTGAATTTACGGAATTATGTTTGACCTCACTGTGACCTTGACCTTTGACCGATTTTGACCAAAATCTAATCAGCGCTAGCAATCACCCTCCTGAATCACGTGGTGTAAAAATTTGACATTGGTAGCTTCTTCCGTTCTCGAGTTATCGTGCCTACAAACAAATACATAAACACACAAACAAACACACAAACAGAGGACGGAAGTCATCAATATACTTACGAAATCTTTAGATTTCGTAAGTAACAAACAGACAGGTGTGAAAACAGTAACCTCCGTCCATCTTCGATGGCGGAGGTTAACTGGAGGGGGAGCACTCGATAGAGTGCAAAACCTCCCCAGCCAATACTGCTAGGTCACTCAAGTGAACCTGATATCCTAATTATTCAATTTGATGACAACAGTGCTCACAGAGTTATAGTTTGCAACTTTCCCTTTTACATACTCAATTCATTCGTCATAACTAGATTCCTTGAGACAGAAATTGATTTTACGTGGGTATATCCACCTGAAGTTCCAAAATCAGCAGCAATTATAATTTTGGCATGTTTTTTGTTGGAAAATCACTTATAACATGTGGAAATGCAAAAAAAAAAAAAAATCAATTTTGTTGAAAAAAAAGTTGCAAATTTTTTTTTTCTCTAACAATTTTTTTTTTGGGGGGGGGGGGGGTTGGAAATCACTTAAAACATGTTGAAATGCAAGAACATAAATTCAAATATTTTTTCAAAATGGCCGCCATAGCGGCCATATTGGACTTTGGACCAAGTCCAAAATCTAATGGCATGATCCTTGGACCATACCCAATACCCCCACCAAGTTTCCTCGAAATCCGTTGAAGAGTTTTTCCGTAATACTGTTCACAAACAAACAAACAAATAAACCAATGTCACCCGCAGGGTGACCCGTATCTTGCAAAAAGGTGACCACATGTAACTTCTTTAAGGTCACACTGAGGTGAACAGAGCTGCTATCCACCAGGAGCGACTCCTTGAGGAATATCTGCCTACGAGAGATTCCGATGAGAATCGTTCTACAGATTAACCATGAAAAATATGTATTTGCCTCATAACGTCACAATATCTCAAGCTTGACATATCTAGAAAGCACTCATCGAGGTGTTCAATTTGAGGTACTACACGATATGGTTCCTAAAACTTGAAAATTTGACCTTGGGGTCAAATATGTTTGACCTCAGGCGCTAACCATGAAGGTCAAGGCCAATCACCACCAAAATCTAATCAGCTGAGCGCCAGACCATATACTACATTCCCATAAAGTTTGGAGACGATTAGATTAATATTACTCAAAAAAATAAGGGTTTTGTCGACTCCCCTGATTTGCGACAAAGTGACCTTGACCTTCAAAATTTTATGCGCTGAAAGGAACCTCTATAGGCCTCTGATATGCGAAGTTACAAAAATTTCCAATGATAACTGTGCTCTGCAGAGTGATTTGTATGTGATTACAGACAAAAAAAAAAACATATGAAGGTCAAGGCCAATCGCCACCAAAAATTAATCAGCTGAGCGCAAGACCATATACGACATTCCCATGAAGTTTGAAGACGATCCGATCAAAATTACTCAAAAAATAAGGGTTTCGTCGACTCCCCTGATTTGCGCCAAAGTGACCTTGACCTTCAAAATTTTGTGCACTGAAAGGGACCTCTATAGGCCTCTGATATGCGAAGTTACAAAAATTTCCGATGACAACTGTGCTCTGCAGAATTTTTTATACGTGATTACAGACAAACAAACAAAAAAAAAACAAAAAAAAACATACAAGCTGACTAACATATCTTGCAAAAACTTCGTTTTGGCAAGATAACAAACAAACAAACAGAAAGGGGTGAAAACGGTAACCTCCGATCTTCGATGGCGGAGGTTTATGAACGCGTTTCTAACTTACAGATACCGTATAATGGCGTATTGGCAGCGATTAGGGAAATTGGTATATAAAAATGGGCTTCACAGGAGGATCCCGTCTTTTTTTTTTAGACTTCGTGGTGAGTACATGTCCATGTCATTCCGAGAGATGGAGGATACGGCAACGCTGAGACGACAATACCTACCTGTCCTCGAGCATCAACATGACCTCGTCGAGTTGACACTGCACCAGTTGCGTGCCAATAGAGTCGGGAGAAGAAGACCTGAACAGAGGAGAAGGAACTGGGTGAGACCATGAATCGGGAGGCAACGCCATTACGGCATATATGACCAGCTCATAGTGGAACTCCGGAACGAGGACCATGCATCCTTCATCAACTTCCTGCGAATGCCCCCAGCGATGTTCGACGAGCTGCTAGCCAGAGTGGGTCCAAGGATAACCAAGCATTATTATTAAATCATTTCAATAATCCAGTGGAAGTGATTTAACTCGTTCAATGGAAACGATTTCAATTGCCGAGCACCAGCGTCCAAAAACAATAGGCGAGTGACAGCCATTTATTAAAAGTGAAGTTACAGCCTATGAATAGAAAACCTCACGTAATCGTCGACGATACGCTGCCACGCTATGCATACGTTAGACTATCGTTGGGCAAAGGTTGTAGACGCCTAAAACACGCTAATCAATCGTTGGTATAACTTATGTATAAGTTATCGAAGTGTTCTGTGTTCATTACTAGTACATTATGCATTTGTCCAAGTCCTTTTGAATACTTTTAAAACTCAAACATAAAAATAGTTCATCGTGGGAATGAGAAAAAAAAAATTAGCCAAAAAGAACATCGAACAATGGTGCAAAGTAGTCTCCTATTCGTGGACGCAACGAGGATCCATCATCACCCACACCCTCCCCATCACGCTCAACTACTACTACTACTACTACTACTGACAGACATCTACTCCACATGGAGTCTGGAACACTGACGAATTCCTCTTGTGAAGCCCATTTGTATATACCAATTCCCCTAAACGCTGCCAATACGCCATTATACGGTAGATGTAAGTTAGAAACACGTTCAGTAAGTTCTGTGGTCGTCCGGAAGACGTCAATCAAATTTGTCTACATACGACAATGTGCGTTTGAGATAGGTTCAAAGCACGCTATCATAGGTTCAAAGCACGTTACTCATAGGTTAAAAATTAAGTTTCGGGTCTGCGAAACATTACCTCGAAGTGTTTCGACTTATGAGTAACTTACAAGTAACGTGTGTCCGACGTGTGTCAACGATCGCGGAGCATGCAGAGAACTTATGCCAGCGTATGTGGAACTTGTGAGCCATACGTCGAGTACGCCGTAAAATTTTCAGCATGCTTGAAATTTCCCGACGTACTCGACGTACCACGGAATATGACAACGTACTTCGTCGTTTTTCAGAGTGCTCCTAACGTATACACAACTTACCCATACAGTATTCGACGTGTGCCAGCGTTTTACACAAATTTTTCATAGGTCGGCATACGCTGGCTAAATCGTCAAGGTGTGACTGCGATGTTGACACTTCCAATTTTCAGGTGGTTATGATTTAAATCTGCGTGCGGCAGGTTTTTAACAGGCTACGCCACGAGTTCGTCAGTGATACGTGCAGCGCGCTGTGCCTAAGTTAAACTATCGTTGGGCATAGGTTGTGAACGCCGACAACAGGCTAAGCATTCGTTGGTATAAGTTATCTATAACACAATGAAACGTTCTGTGCCCATTACTAATATGTTATGCATACGATTAACACGTTATGAATAGGACCAAAACTTAAAAAAAAAAAAAAACCTCAAA
>NC_140972.1:71722655-71727655 GCF_056783735.1 Eptatretus burgeri | reverse complement strand
TAACAACCCAGATTCCCGTCGCATGTGTTGGTGTCCTCACAATTTCGGGCCTCGCCCCCCAATTTTCTCTCCGTGCCCTCACACGGTCTCCTGGCTGGGACACGTGGCTCCCTTTGGCAGGCACGACCCTCTGCCGAATCTCCCGCTATGGCACCCCCGGGCACTACACTGCCTCCGAGCCTACCAGCTCCCTAACACCGGGGAGTGCCCCCCATGGCACCTCCCCTGAAACGCACACGTGGCAGGCCGGCCTCCCGGGCCCCTTTCCGAGGGTCACCCGTGCCCACAACACTGCCCACGCGGCTAATGGCGCCCCGGGCCCCCACACCAAGCAGGCGCACCCGTGCCCACTACGCTATCCCGGCCCCCCATGGGCCCTTGGCCTACCGCGGCCGACTAGCCTGGTGCCCGGGGTACCCACTCAGCGATACTCACCTTTCGCAGCCACGCTCCCAAGCCCGTCAACAGGGCTCCTGCACCCCTCCAAATGGGTCTCGAGCCTACTTTCCCACCAACAACAAAACGACCTCCATTTTTCAATTTAACTAACCCCGCTAACTCACTTTACTCTGACCCCGGGGTCCCTTGGGCGGGAGTCACTCCTCCCCCCAATCACTCATCGCACCATGCATTCCCCATTCGCTCCATACACACAGACCCGCTGGCCTCACTCACTCACCAAGCACATGCTTCCACCTCACTCAACATGTACACGCTTCCAATTCACTCACCAACAACTCTTCAACACACACACCACTGAACTCTGCCATCCTTCTAACTACATCCCCTAACTAACTCGTGCTCCCACGTCGTCCCTTAAACTATAGCACGTTCCTTTTAACACTATGTAGCTAAACTACGTCCCCTCTACACACTCACCAGTCTGTCTCTGTCTCTGTCTCCTAACTCAAAAAATTCATTTTATTTCCCAACCTAAAGCTCACTATCATCCCTCTACCTCATCCATTCCACGGACTCCATGAGGACTTACCCCTGCCCCATGAAGTCGGTCTAACTAAGCTAACCCTTCCCCCTAACTAGTTTCCATCCTGTGCCCAGGTAAGGGGGTCTTTCACCCCTTGCCCAGGAATCCTGTGCACCCGAAAGTGAGGCTTGCTTTTTCCTTTTTTTTTTTCATGCGCAGCACCTGCGCGGCAACTCAGAGCTCACGCACTTTGCACCTGTCCGTGACGTCATGCAGCTGCACGTGTTCCTCGTCCCTCCTTGGACGGGACCATCCGGCAGAGATACCCCTCCTGCCGGATTCCAACCCCACGTGCAGCCATGACGTCACCGTGCGCATAAAAAAAAACACAAGCCACACGTCTCGAGGGGTTCCCCACGCGAACACATGTGCTTTGCCCGTTGGAGCTTAACACACACGATCGCGTGGAGAACCCGTCCGGTCCAAATCCATTTACCTGCCTAACTTTGTCCGTCCGCGGGATCGGCAAATCCACCGCGTGCGTTTCCGGACCGGGACTTCACTCTCGCAAGCGAGCACGTGGTGGTCTCGTGCGTTGCACAGCACGAACCGCGTGCTCACTGCTGGGTGAACCCGGCACGGTCCTCGAAACAACCACAGCCGCTACTCGGCTTTCTCTCCTCTGTCGCCGTCGTCGTCTCCATTCCACCCACGCACACCTGCGTGTTACGACGCACACAGTCCACACCATCACATTCACACCGGGAGATGCGGCTGCGTGCTCCCGCATGCCAACCGACATCTCCCTCACATACCGCTCTCTCACACACACGGTCTCCCTGGCACACAGCGACCTTGCACACGGCCGTTCACTCACGCGTGCCTCACTACTCACACAAACCATACTACTTACATACGCGGGGGCACTCACCCGCGGTGCCTCATCCACACACCGTGCCTCACTCATACACGCGGGGGCACTCACCCGCGGTGCCTCACTCACACTGGCCGTTTCATCCACACACACGGCCTCTTCCACACACGGTGCCTCATCCACACACCGTGCCTCACTCATACACGCGGGGGCACTCAACCGCGGTGCCTCATCCACACACGGTGCCTCACCCACACACGCGGGGGCACTAACCCGCGGTGCCTCACTCACACTGGCCGTTTCACTCACACACACGGCCTCACTCACACACGGTGCCTCACCCACGCACGGCGTGCTGGGAAGCACGTACTCTGGCACCATCGCCACCACACAACTCACACACGGGGTCGCTTCCACACACGGGGACGCACTCACGCCTTGCACCACACACACAGGGACAACTACACTGGGGATTCGTGTCCCCACAAGGGTCTCCGGGGCCTCTATACCCCCCAAGTTCTCCAAGCACTCGTTCACAGCACCCGTCCCCTCAACCTCGCAAAACACGACCGAACTCACCTGGTCGTGACTCGCCTCAAGGGGGCATACTCCCTCCCCTCGTTCCTGGAGGAGGCCATCCCGCTGCTCGCACCGGGTCCCTACACGCTCCGCGAGCTCACCCCCATTATCCTCCACTACCTCCGTGTGTGTGTGTGCGTCACTTACCCCATCTTCATCGTGTAGTCTTCCCTCTATTTTTCTGTCTCCCGTGTCTCTGCCAACTCTTCACCCTTTACCTCCCTTGTCTCAACTATTATTTCTGTTGTCGTCACCTCGTGTCTCGTCTCACACGTTTTGGTCTCCCCATTTAATTTTTCCCTTTCGGTATATATATATATATATATATATGTATATATATGTATATGTGTATATACATATACATATACATATACATATATATATATATATATATATATATATATATATATATATATATATATATATATATATATATATATATATATATATATATATATATATATATATATATATATATATATATATAAAACCAGGTGTTGGCTTAGTGGTTAGGGTGGCGGCATGGGATCCCAGGATCCTGAGTTCAAGCCCCGTTGGCTGCTGAATTAATACCAGGGGGTTGACTCAGCCTGTCATCCATCTGAGGTCGGCGAAGTGAGTACCAGTGTACTGGTCCCGGTGTATGCCCCGGTTAAAATAGGTGTACCATATCCCTGTGTCGTAAGAGGCGACCAGGGTTGCGTCAGGAAGGGCATCCGGCGTAAAACATGTGCCAAATCACTATGCGGATCATACGGATGATCCGCTGTGGCGACCCCGAACGGGAGCTTGCCGAAAGAAGAAGAAGAAGATAACCAAGTGTTGGCTTAGTGGTTAGGGTGGCGGCATGGGATCCCAGGATCCTGAGTTCAAGCCCCGTTGGCTGCTGAATTAACACCAGGGGGTTGACTCAGCCTGTCATCCATCTGAGGTCGGCGAAGTGAGTTCCAGTGTACTGGTCCCGGTGTATGCCCCGGTTAGAATAGGTATACCATTACCCTGTGTGTTGTAAGAGGCGACCAGGGTTGGCGTCAGGAAGGGCATCCGGCCATAAAAAAAAACATTGCCTCAAGAAAAAGCCTAACTCCTGCACAGCAGGGAAAAATGGCTGTAAAAACGGTCATATATATACATATATACACGTACACACACACACACACACACACACACACACACACACACACACACACACACACACACACACACACACACACACACACACACACACAGGTCAGGTCAGGTATGGGAGCATGTGCCAGAACAGCACGTCGCTGCGTCCACTTTCCGCCGGTACTCCAGGGGCCTCCGTCTGGCCATCCCCCAGGCAGATGCCTGGCCCATCCCCATCTCCTTGAGATGATGGTCAACCTGTTGCAACCATGAGGCACGTGGTCGACCCACTGGCCTCCTCCACTCATGAGACTACCTCGCTGAGAGAATCTGGTGAGCAGGATCAGAGTCAGGAAAACGAGCCACATGTCCATACAGCCGCAACTGACGCTCACGGACTATGCAGGTAACAAATCTCATCCGAGTCTCTCTCAGCAACCGCTCGTTGGACACAAAATCCGACCAGCGATAGCCAAGGATTCTCCGAAGAGACCTGGTACCAAAGGAATTAAGTCTCCGTCTCAGATCCTTGGTCAGAGTCCAAGTCTCGCACCCATAGAGCAAGACTGGAAGTACCAAGGACCTGAAGACTCAGACTTTCGTCCTCCCGCACAGGTACCGGCAGCGCCACACCCCATGATCCAGTGAATCCATGACTCCCCAGGCCCGACCCAGACGTCTATTGACCTCTGACTCGCAGCCAGCAGAGACATGAATATCACTGCCAAGGTAAGTGAATCTCTCCACGACCTCAACATCCTCACCACAAACAGACACAGACAGGACAGCAGCATCCAAGATGTCACCGAAAGCCTGGATCTTAGTTTTGACCCAAGAAACCCGTAATCCCAACGGCTCCGACTCCTCATTCAGCACCTCTTGGGCCCCCAAGAGGATGTCTACAGTCTCCGTAAAGATGACTGCATCATCTGCAAAGTCAAGGTCCGAGATCTTGACATTCCCAAATGACGCACCGCAACTTGATCTCTCCGACATCCTCCCTAAAATCCAGTCCATACAAATGGTGAAAAGTGTGGGGGCAAGTACACATCCCTGACGAACTCCAGTAACAACTGGAAATAAGTCAGAGATGGTACCACCACACTTCACAGCACTCTCAGTACCAGAGTAGAGTTCATACATCAGATCGATCAGTTTTGGTGGCACCCCACGAAGACCAAGAATCCTCCAGAGGACATCCCGATTCACTGAATCGAACGCTTTACAGAGATCAACATAGGCTGCAAGCAGCCCCTGCCGAAACTCTCGTCTGCGTTCGGTGAGGACACGAAGTGCAAGGATACGGTCAATTGTTGACCTCTTTGGTGTAATGCCTGACTGCTCTGGACGCTGGTGCTCAAGCAGATGGTGGCGAACCCTATCGAGAATTATCCGAGCAAAGACATTGCCCGGCACTGAGAGCAGCGTCACCCCTCGGTAGTTGTTGCAGTCTTGGCAATCACCCTTCCCTTTCCAGAGAGGGACAACAAGGGCCCTCTTCCAGTCAGTTGG
>NC_140972.1:71697655-71717655 GCF_056783735.1 Eptatretus burgeri | reverse complement strand
TCGAGTTGGGTGGTGATTTAACAATAAGAGTCCCCTTTGCAAGGAACTTCAACATAGAAGGGGGGCGACTAGCCCCATTGAAGCATGCACAATGGTTGCCAACCTACGGTGTTTTTACATCCTCGTGGAGGATCTCCAAGTCTTACTCACGTTGTTGTTCTTGTGGACTTTTTTGTTTCACAGCCTACAGTTTTCATCGAAACTTCCTGAAACTTGGCGTATATATGTAGAAATACCCTGCGCAGACAGTAACCATCTCCGATTTTGAAAATTCCTCCGAGAAAAAAAAAGTTATGACGTCAAAATATCTCCTCTCATGGAAATCGCCTAAAAATGATCTCAAACTAGGCAAGCTTTTTGAATTCTGTTTGCGGGAATCGAACAGGGCATTAGCAGAGATGAATTACCGCACGTATGATACATCACTATGACGTCATATCAATTTTTATGACGTCATTCCTATTTTTTGACATTTGTTGTTTCACAACCCAGAGTTTTCATCGGATCTTCGTGAAACTTGCCATGTATATGCAGAAAGCCCACGCGCAGGCAGAAACCATCTCCGATTTTGGAAATTATTCCGAGAAAAAAAGTTGACGTCATAATATCGCCGCAAATGGAAATCGCCGATACCATTATCTCCGAAACTAGGCAAGCTGTTTGAATTTTGTTTGCGGGAATCAAGCCGGGCATTAGCACAGATCATTTATCGCAAACCTGATACATCACAATGACGTCATCTTCGTTTTTATGACGTCATCATTAAAAGGATGAGGATATTAGCTCATTTGAGCTTGTTTTCCATGATCTATCCTACTAAATGCTGAGCGTCAAACAAGGAAACAGCACGAAGCATTTAAAAATAAAATCTTTTGTTTGACTTGGCCGGGATTCAAACCGCTGACCTCCCAGACTCAGAGGGGACGCGCCAATGGTTACACCACAGTGTTGAACCTCGACTCCAGACTTCTTTCTTTAACGGCCACAATTATTCCCACATTCTTTCGGGGTTGGTCGGGGAATGTTTTTCTCCCTAGTCTTTCACGAACCGGTTCACCAGACCTGACGTTCCACAAAGTAGTTAGCGCAGACATTTGGAATTTGTTCAGTGTGCCGGCGATAGCTCGCCAACTCTTCGCGAAAGACACTGTGGGATCTTCCACCAACTACTGTCAGCAGATGAGATTCCCCGTTTAACATCCATCCAAGGAAATTACCAGGATGAAAGTTTATAGCCTGGATGGGATTTGAACCCAGGCTATACAGCTTAGAGGGAAGTGTGCATACCTGTAACCTGTCGGCCATCCTGCCAGTCCTGAACCCAGACTAAACAACTCAAAGGTAAATGTGCCACCTGTGCACCTGTCTGGACCCCAGTCCCCAGCTTCTCAAAAGCAAATATAATTGTATCCAGTCCTGTATTACAAAATATTACTCAAATTATTTTTTTAACTCAGCCAATGGACATTTTGGCAATGTATGTATGTATGTATGTATGTATGTATGTATGACAACCAAACCTCTCTCTACCAATACACACACTCTCGTGTGCAGCTTTGTGGCTGCCGGATTAATCATTGGTTAGGGACACGGCTGTGCCGCTGATGCAGTGCCCCAATCACCAGTACACTGGTGCTCATTTCGCCAACCTCGGAAGGACGACAGGCTGAGTCAACCCCACCTGGTGTGAATTCAGCGAAAAATGGGCTTGAAATCAGGACCCTAGGATACCCAGCCAGCCATCCCACCCGCTAAGCTAACGCCAGGCTTCTTTCTGTCTGTGACTTCAGCTTATCATAAGTACAGTATGAGGAAATTCACGTTATTGTTTGAGTTACTTCAATTAAACCATTTTGTATGTTTTGGTTAAATCTATCTGGCCTTGTCCAAAGTTGTGAAACCATTAGAGGAATTAAAAATCTGTACTTGTGACATCAATACTGAGGTTTTGAGAGGAGGTTGCAAATATTGGGACTTGTGCATGAAAAAATGGAGTTGGAGAATTTTCTGAGATGAAAAATTGGAATTCTACCCTACCGGTGGAAGCCCAAGACCCTGAGGCAGAGTCTTGGGTCAAATTGTTGTTTGTTTTGTTTTTTTTGTAAAAAAAAAACTAGAAGTAGAAGTGTAAAAGGTGTTAAACAAGAAGTAAAAAGAGACCAGGGTGGTTGAGCAGTGAGATAAGGAAGGCTATGAAGGAGAAGCAAAAGGCATTTATGAGGTTCAAAACAAGAGGACTGTAGTTAGATTTATATCACTATCGGAGTAAACAGAGGCAAGTTAAGAAAATAACTCGGCAAGCCAAAAGAGAGTATGAGAAGGACATGGCTCAGAATATTAAACATAACAGCAAGGCTTTCTTAAAGTATATCAGGGGAAAAGAACAGGCGAGGACCATTGTGGGCCCATTGAGGAATAGCACCGGGAGAGTGGTTTGTGATGAAAGTGAGATGGCAGGCTTATTAAACAGGTATTTTTCTTCAACTTTTACACAAGAACAGTCAGGCGAATTGACAATAGCTGAGAGTATCTATCGATGAGGTGAGGAAGGGCTTTTACAGAGAAGATCCAGGTCAGAGTGAAGGAAGTAAAGGAACAGCTGAGAAATCTTGGAGTCGATAAGGCTCCGGATCCAGATAATATGCAACCGAGAGGGTTGAGAGAGGTGGCTGAGCAGGTAAGCGAGATGTTAACGGATATTTTCAATAGTCCACTGGAGTCAGGACAGGTACTGGAGGATTGGAGAGTAGCAAATGTAACACCATTATTTAAAAAAGGATCCAGAGAAGAATTGGGAAACTATAGACCTGTGAGTTTGACTTCAGTTGTGGGGAAGGTGTTGGAGACATTAAATAAGGACCAGATGAGGAATCATTTAAACAAAGACAAACTAATTAAAGGTAGTCAGCATGGGTTTACCAAAGAAAGTTCCTGTTAAACAAATCTTTTAGAGTTCTATGAAGCAGTGTCTGGGTGGATGATGGAAAGGTAGTGGACATAGTATATGTAGACTTTAAGAAGGCATTTGATAAGGTACCACATCGGAGGTTGTTAACCAAATTGAGGGCTTGTGGAGTGGCTGGTCACGTAGCTAATTGGATGGCAAACTGGCTTTGTGACAGGAAGCAAAGAATGGCTGTGAGTGGGAGGATGTCTTGCTGGGAGGACATAAGTCGCGGGGCACCTCAGGGATCAGTACTCGGACTATTACTTTTTATTATTTATATCAAAGATTTGGATAATGAGGTGAAGAGTAAGCTTTCCAAATTTGCGGATGACACAAAGCTTGGAGGTAAAGTGGATGGCAGAGTGGGTAGTGATCAGATACAGGAAAGTATTGATACTTGTATAGATTGGGCAAAAGACTGTGAAGGACCATCTGTGAAGGTGAAGGACTGTGAAGGACACCTCACACAGGACCATCCGCATGACGTCACACTTCTATCGTCTAGGAAGGATAAGCTGAATAAGTTAAAGGAGTCTGTGGTGCAAGTGGGGCAGATGGAATTTAACCTGAGCAAATGTAAGGTGTTGTGGATGGGAAAGAACAATGAAAATAGAAATTACAGGATGCAAGGGGTAATTTGAAAGCGTGTCACACATGAGAAGGATCTGGGGGCGGTAATAGGTACAGGAGGTAAGCAAGCAGCACAGTGCCAGGCAGATATAGGAAGAGCAAATAGGGTTTTAGTCTGTACAAAGAGGGGGATCAATTATAAATCAAAAGAGGTGGTGTTAACATTATACAGGAATTTAGGGAGGGCCACATCTAGACTATTGTGTGCAGTTTTGGTCACCACAGTTCCGGAAGGACATAGATGCCACAGAGAGGGTTCAGCACAGGGCGACTATATTGATTCCGGGCCGAGCTCTACTCAGCTATGAGGAGCAGTTGAAGGAGACAGGGCTTTATACACTTTAAAGGAGGCGGTTACGAGGAGATATGATAGAGATGTTTAAGATAATTATAGGTATCGATAAAATAAGTGCAGATGAATTATTCAAGAGTAGACAGTGATAGAACCAGGGCCATAGCCTGAGAGTAAAGAAGAGGAGAGTTAAGACGGTAGTAAAGCAGGGGACTTTCACTCAGAGAGTAGTTAATGTATGGAATGGTCTCCCTGGAAAGGTCGTGGCAGCAGAAACAGTAGATAAGTTTAAATTAGTATTAGATAGGTACCTGGAAGTTATGGAGATAGAGGGGGATGGGGATGTTGATCAGACTTTTAGGTAGTTTGAGTATTGATGGGTAATGGGTGATTGACAGAGTGCTGTTGATGGGGGTCTTGTTAAGGGGGGTTGTGTGGTTGATGTGTGTTTTTAACCAAGCCCATCTCCCCCTCTGAGGGGAAGAAAAGAAAATAAACAAACAAAAAAATTACAAAAATAAAAATAAAAGAATAAAAAAAATACAAATAAAATATTTTTTTAAACAACAACACCAACAAAAAAGTTTTTTTCTTTCATTAATTAAAAACTTTTATTTATTCCTTTTTGGCATTTTCTTTCTTCGATCTTGGGTTGGTGTGGTGTTCGCACAAGTATGATGGGCTGAATGGCCTCCACCTGTGTTGGATTTTCTTGTTGTCCTTGTTTTCGTTTATAACCTCTGTTTGCTGCTGGGTGCTGTCTCCATTTACTGTTTTAGTGGTGCTGGACTGGGTATTGTGGAAAGCAACTGAGCAGAGAAGGAATGGGATATTTTGGAAGAACCAATTTGAAAAGGTGGAGTAACACCTCACACAGGACCATCCGCATGACGTCACACTGCTAACATCGCAGGAAGGATAAGCTGAATAAGTTAGAGGAGTCTGTGGTGCAAGTGGGGCTGAAAATGACATAGCCAAAACAGAAAGCAATGGCCATAAATTTTTGCACACACCAACAACTACATCATGGACAACAATTCATCAATTCGAGAGGTTGACTAGTTTATATAGCTGGGGTCCATGGTTACCATAACAGGAAACGAAGATGCTGATGTACTACAACTGATACAAAAGGTGCATTCATGAGACTCAAGGAAAGTTGGACATCAAATTTGTATAACACCAAAACACACCTGTAGATCTTTGACAGCGACGTGAAGTCAGTCCTCCTATTTGGATAAACAGGAGTCTTTCATCTACAGCAGCCATAATAAAATCTTGAGAATTTTCTGGCCCGACATGACTAGAAAGAAAGAGGTTGAGAGATCAACAGGAAGGAAAAACATCAAAAAGAGATCAAAATTTGGAGTTGGAGATGGATTGGTCACGTGTTCCGCCTGGAGGATCAAGATACACCGAAGAGAGCAATATGTTTGGCACCTGAAGGGAAGAGAAGAGTTGGATGGCCAAGAGGGAACTGGCAATGTTCCATCGACAAGGAAATGAAAGGAATGAAGGTAGATCACCTGGAATAAGATCAAAACCGGAGCCCAACACCGACGAAAGTGGCAAAAGTTCATAAGAAGCTCCATATGCCAGGCCGGATAGTTTGTGTATTGGATAGGCAGGATTGGATAACAAACAAGTAAGTTTCCTTGGAAAATATTCTTAATTACTTTGCAGATGACTCAAAATTATATGGCACAGTTCCCCCATCCCAGTGACAGAGTGGCAGAAGCCGAATCCCTCGCAATCCTAATTTAAAAAAAAAAAAAATCCAAACCTTGTCCAATTCCTGGAGCAATTTCAATTGAGGGAAGTGTCACATCTTCACAGTTTCTATCCACAAGGACCATCACCCAAATAGGTAGACCTATCGACACTACCTGTGATCAAACTCTGCACTAAGTTCTGTACCTTGAACTCTCGGGCCTCACCGTAAAGCATGACCTCTCTTGCGTGGACCATGCCTCCAAGCCGATGACTAAAAACCTGGCATTGGCATTGTGGTTAGGGTGGCTGGCTTGGGATCCGAGGGTCCTGAGTTCGATCCCTGCCAGTCGCTGAATTAACACTAGGTGGGGTTGACTCAGCCTGTCATCCTTCCGAGGTCGGCGAAATGAGCACCTGTGTACTGGTAATCGGGGCACTGCATCAGCGGCATAGCCATGTCCTTAACCAATGATGCAACCAGCAGCAACAAGGCTGCACACGAGTGTGTGTGTGTGTGTGTGTGTGTGTGTGTGTGTGTGTGTGTGTGTGTGTGTGTGTGTGTGTGCATGTGTGTGTGTGTGTGTATGTGTGTGTGTGAGCCGGTGATGAAAGCCAGGTGCAGAGGGAGTATTTTATGTCTGGATTAGTCCTTCCTCAGTTCAGCAGAGGGCTGACAGGATGGCCTAGAGGTATGCCCCCTTGCCTCTAGACTGCCTAGCCTGGGTTTGAATCCCTACCCAGTTATAAACTGTCATCCTGGTGTTTCACAGGCAGAGTGTTTCATCGATGTGTGTGCCGTCCCTTGGATGGAAGTGATATGGGTTTCCTAGCTGCCAGTTGTTGGACGTTAAAGACCCTACGATGTTCTTTGTGAAGAGTTTGGCGAGTTATCGCCGGCACCATGGCGGAATTTCAAAGTCCTGTCATAACGAGTAGAGGGCATTGCATCAGCGGCACAGCCACTGACACAGCCGATGATGCTACCCAGCAGCCTTGTGCTACTTCCTAACGAGGTTCTGCAGAACTCCTCAAAACTTATAAAATGTCTGTTCGAAGCCCAATGGAGTATCTCCTCTCCCGATATTGTGCACTGTGCATCCCACCTTGTGCTTCTGGAAGTTGTGGGGTGAACCTGAAATCATGAACAATTCGTGTTCAACTGCCTCTCCCCTCCGCCCCCCCCCCCACCTCCCCGACCCCAAACAGGTACAGTTGACCTCGAGATTTTGTCAGTGAAAAATATATCCATTTACATGAAACCTGGAGTCTAAAAAGCAGAAATCCACTAAATTGTACAAGTCTGTCACCTCTGCCGGACCTTTTGGTCACCTCCACATTTTTGTGTCATTTTTCCTTCCTCTTTTAATTAATCTCAAGTTTCTTCAATCCTGCTCTTTCTCCAGTCTTTCATTGCTGCAGCTCATTACCACCTCAGACTCATCACCCCCATACTTCCCTCTCCCCAAATTCCTTCTAATCTTGTTACCTGCCTGAAAATACACCCTTGACTACCTGTTCCCAAGCAATTCCTTATCGCTGTGTTTACCTGATACTTCATTGTTGAGCAATTCCATCAGCCTATTGACAGGATGCTGCAAAGGTAGCGAACCGACCTTTCAGCGTGCTAACCTGCAGCTGAGTAGAGGACCATTTCTCAACCGGGAGGGAATTCATACTGACAAGGTCAGTAATAGTGATTGTAAGTTCATATATAAAATGCAATTCATTAAAATCACAAGCTGGTCAAACACTTGGGATATGTCTTTCAAAACTGACGAATCACATGCTCACTCTCTTTTTGAAAGGACCTTCTGGCAAAACCCTCCCACCTACTTTCTTAACAATCCTCTTTAGGAAGTTCAGTCATTCAAACTCTTGGGTCTTACCATCAGGCATGATCTTTCTTTGGCAAACCACATTTCAACGTTGACCTCCAAAGCCAGCTGCTGACTGGGCATCCTCTGTCGTACAAAGTCCTTCCTTGGCACATCTGAACTCGTATCCACATACAAGGCCTTCATCCACAGCTTGATGGAGTACTGCTCTCCCCTCGGGGCTGGCTCTCCTGCCTCACACCTTGCTCAGCTTGACGCAGTGAAAACCATGTCCTTCTAGATTATTGGAATCTTCAGCGATGAATCTGAGTTTATGCGTCTGTCACTACGCCATCACAATCAGGTCAGTGGTCTCTTTGTCTTCTATTTCTCCCTCTCTGGTCTTGCACCATCTGATCTTTCCATGCTTTGTCCCCATCCCCCCCCTAGGTTTCTGCAAGGTACAGATGGTCCACCATCAATCCCTTTCTGGTAAAACTACCCAAATCCAGGATCACTGCTCACCTTCATCCATTCGTTCCTCTTTTTTCCTACCTGTGGAACCAACCTCCATATCCTCTTCGATCTCATTCTTCCTTCCAGGTCTTAAAGCCAGCTGTTCACCACCATCTCACATCATCCCTAATGCAGAACCATTATTTTTTTCTCCCCTTGTTAACTCCACTCCAAGCCCTCCTCCTTCCAAATTTCAATTTTTCCTTCTGTATCCATCTTATACTTTCCTGTCCCCCATTCCTCCCCACCCCCCTTTGTTTGTCTGTCGCCCTCCATCTTGAACTTCAATTCTGCTGTTAATGTGACCCTCCCTCCTCTCTCTACGGTTCCTTTTGTCCTATTATCAATTCAGTGTGCTAACTCTTCCATGACCCTCGACTATTTATACAAAAAAGCCATCTCACTCCTGGTAAACTGCACTTTCACTTCAAACTGACAGCACACAAGATAAATCAAACAACATGTTCCCGGTTAATATTTCTCACCCTGCCAGTTGTTCTAATCACAAGCAACACAGAATGTCCTGCCAAGGATATTCCTGAACCCATCAACATCATCATTGGCATGTAACCCCACTCAACAAGCGACCTGCACACACAAATGTGTCAACTTTGCAAACTCATACGGGTTGGCCGTTGGACACACTCCAGTGGTTGCACCAATGGTAGCAATCCGACATCGTGCCAGCATCAGCGCAAAAGTGTGAGAGCACTTTATCAGACCTTTCAAAGCAATATTTCAAACAGAGGGAGACCTCCACAGGGCGTTGCCATGGACCACTACCGCTTAGGCCTCTGGGGGTAGTTTGTGTGCCGTAGCCATTTCCGAAGTTCACATGAACACCACTCCTGGAGAACACTTTCAGGAATAAGAACAAGAGTGGGAATTGCTTTGCAACATGTCTCCCACTGCTGTGATATTTTCTAAGTCCAAAAAGGGCATCACTGAAAATTTGACGAAACGCCCTGAAAGTTGAACTTGTTCTGTAACTTATCTTAATAAAGCCGTGTACCAAGTTTCAGTTGAATATGTTGAAGGGGATGGAAAAAAGTCTGTGGTATAGGTTTGCAAATATATATATATATATATATATATTTCCTTCCAGTGAAACTGGTCGGGGACTAATAAGAGGGAGAAGAGGAGTTAGAAAAGTTTTCTGTTAATTAGACACTGTTAAGCAACGGTCAAAAATATATCCTCAAATGTGGCTCTCAATCATTGAGCATCGGATCATACAAATAATATAATAAATAATCAACAAAACGGCGGAATATGTCAAATTATTAAATCGATTGTAGGACTACAACGGCAGGATTTGGCAAGATACACTTGTTGACCTATGGGCAACATCTCGGAAGCCGTCGATCCTTCCACGAGGCTGATCATCGACCCCTGTGAAAATAAAAAGCCCTCATGCGAGCAGTTGCCTCTCTCCCACGTGTGTTATACCCAGAGTGTGATGGATCTCTGATGGATACGACGTACGGGCAGCAGGTGTATCGTTATATCTGTCGCAGACGTCTCATTTGTTCCATGTTCCATTCCTGGTTAAACTTGACCTTTTGTTCCACTGCACCAGGAAGATTGATATTTATTACGCACTGCTTACCTGCATGTGCTATTCTTTCAGCGTGAGAGTGGAAAGGAGCGAGTGATGCATAAGTACAAAGGCCGCTCAAAAGGTTATTGGAACGAGACTAAGACACCGGGACCTTAATACAACGTACAAGTACATGTAATCACGAGGATGATACTGTCTGACGAATGAGATATTTGAAGAAAAAAAAAACAACAGATAGTTGCCTTTTCTTTTTCTTTTTTTGAACGCCCACCTAATATGCGCTCACTTTCGCTCTCTAAAGGTAAACTGGGTGGTATCTCTCAACCGGGTCATGCTCAAAAGAGTGAAATTGTTGTAACCTTGAATGAGGGGTCCATCGACGGTCCTTGCATGGATGCCATTTTGAGCATACTGTACCGTACACCTGCGCAGTAATCAGTACTTTGGTCACAGCGTGTCATCATGCTACGTGAAATTTTTCTCTCAAGCTGAATAAAAGGGTCAGCAACTTGTACAAAGTTAATGAAATGACAACAGCAGATTGAGGACAAATATTTGATTTGTTCATTAGTTTCAACACCACGTGGCTCGATATATGCTAATACACTATATTGCACCTGCATCCGAGGTCTGACAATAAAGTTCCGGGACTATAAACCTGACTTTTTTGTCCTGACAAACCTGACAAAACTTTTGCAAACCTGACCACTTACAAAGCTTTTGTCCGTAGCCTGATGGAGTACTGCTCTCCCCTCTGGGCTGGTGCCCCTGCCTCCCACCTTTCTCGGCTTCACGCTGTCGAAACCAGGGTATTTAAGATCATCGGCATCTCCCGCAATGAAGCTGAGTCTTTGGGCCTCTCACTCAATCACCGCAGGTTGGTCGGTGGTCTTTCTGTCTTCTACCGACTCCTCTCCAGCCTTGCCCCCCCCTGCTCTCTCTGCGATTTGTCCCCACCACATTTCCACAGGGCGCTCAAGGTCCGCCAACAACCCCCTTCTGGTAAAACTACCAAAATCACGAATCACTGCTCATCTTCACTCTTTCATTCCTCTTTTTTCCCGCCTTTGGAATAAACTTCCTCACTCTATTCTTTCCCATTCTTCCCTCCAGGCTTTCAAAACAGCTGTTCACCACCAGCTCTTATCTTCCCCCATCCAAATCCTCGATCTTTTCTACCCCCGATAATCCACCCAAGCCCACTTCCTTCAATTCCCCTGCTTTCCTTCCTGAAAGTCCCTGTAATGCCCATCTTCTCTTCGCCATGTTCCCCGTCCCATCCCCATCCCTCTCCCTTCCACAGTTCACCTAATGTGTCTGTTCCCCACTGTTTTGTCCCTTCCACTCCCGCCCCTCTTGTCTCATGCCTCCTTGCTGTGAGTTGTGTGTTCACTCTCATACGAGCCTCGACCAAGGTATACAAAAAAAAATAAAAAAATTAGCTTCTGCTAGTTATTGTATTAAAATTGAAATATACTAGCAGAGTACCTGCCCTATGGGCGATGTAATTGCTCCAAGCATGCAACACTTCTTCTGATGCATACCTTTATTTGGGTGGTGTATAGGCAAAAAACAACAACCTGGGTTATGTGTATGAAGCAAAAACATACCTACTGCTTATAATTCAAAACACCTCACTGCACTGGAAAACGTGGGGACAGGAATACTGTGGTGTAAATGGTGGGGACTTATAATAATCTCCCCCACTTCGAGGTGGCGCTACACGATACACATTTACATAGAGAATTTGCATCCCACCTCTCTCCTCACTGCTCACCCCTCACCCCCCCTCCCCAAGACCACTGGCAAAAATAAAAACACCTCTATACACTAATTGGGGTCATGCTGATCCTATTCAGCACATCTGGATGGAATTAGCCTAGAACTGTAGGAGGAGTAACGTGACAAACAAACACCGGTCCATCAATTATAGGAAGGAGACTTCAACATTGTGTGGTGTATCATGTTCTATGAACTCTCTAGTTAGTAATGGAACACATCACATGGCCCATGTGCATGCAAATGGATGGTCCTTATTTTTTTGAAACTCAGACTTTCATTACTCTCACCTCCTCAGTTTGTTCCAACAGACAAATAAATAATTCACTCGAAATTTTATCCATATTGATCAACATTTAGGGGTTGCTCAATGAAGTTGGGGGCTGGCAGGATGGCCGAGAGGTATGGGCAATCACCTTAAAAACTGTCTCACCTGGGTTTGAATCACTACCCAGCTATAAAGTCATCCCAATGTTTCACATCAATGTGTCTGCCATCCTTCAGATGGACATAAAACTAGCGAGGTGTCCCATCTGCCTGTATTAGTTGGTGCACATCACAGATCCCACGGTGTCCTTCACAAAGAGTAGGCGAGCTATCTCTGGCACCGTGGAACAAATTTCAAATTCCTGCCCTGACTTCCTGTGGCAGAGTGACGACCCATCCAGGATTGCACCCTATAGCCAATGAAACTGCCTTTGCAGCCTGATGGCACAGAGAAGGATCATCCAGACAATGAAGTTGAAATTTTAGCTTTTTTTCACTAACCCGGTGAGACAATGAGTGGGCCTCCTGGCTGCCCCCCCTCCCGACCAGGGGGCCCTTGCTCCCCATCTCACTGGGTTTGTAACGGCGAAGATTTTACCTTGTGGCTTGCATTATATCTGCATATTCTGAATATGGTGAACCTTTCTTGGTGTCATCCCTCCTCGTGGAGTGCGATTTATAGCACCTGCAGCCCAACATCATTGCAAGATGGAGTGACAAAGCATTGTATGCTCTCAATATCTGGATGTTAAGGAGACAGTTGAAGCTCACTGGCCATGAGGAATGCCAATATCTGTATATTTATTGTTTGCCTTGACTTTACTCTTAGTGTATTGATCACTGCTGCTCATGCCATTTCTGCTCCTCCCAATGTCCTTAACTTCCTACATCTCAAGTACAAGAAACGCATAGCGAATTGGTTTGGCATTCTTTGATTCGACTGCATCTAGAGTCAAATGAGCAATGGTGAAGGCATTAAATGAAAAGGAAGGCATGGATAAACCTCTAAAGTGCATCCAGCTGAATATCAGGAAGTCTGAGGACATGTAAATTGAATATTTTGTCACAAAGAACACAATGGACTTCTTCAGGTGCCTCCAAATTCCAGCTGTTTTTCTGTATTCTGATCCCACTCATGGGAACTCAGAGAGGATTCCAGGGAGGCACTGCAGACAGTTGAACACTTGAAGGTGATAAATGACAATGCTGAAAGGTGTATGGCCTTTATTGAGGAGTATACTAAATGGCATCATAACAAAGAAAGAAGAACAGAAAAATTCCTCGTTCATGTTGTGCAGGATCATAGAAGCCACTTCTCCAATTGCAAAAAGTAAACAATATTGATGCAAAAGTGATGAACCACACCAGGCCACCACAGTTCAGAACTTCAACCTCATTGAACAAAGTCTAAATGGTCTCACATGGATGAAATTTAACAAGTTTATGTTCTGTTGCACGTTGGAATCAAATGGAACACTAAATACTACGTTTGAGTCATCAGAAGGAACCCAAAATAAGTAAAGAGCAAAGATGGAGTCATCGGGAGGAACCTGGATAAGATTCGGGTTTCAGCCGCGACTACTTTAAATTTTACCTGCAAATAAGAACTGCACCATTATAAATGTCGAAAACATTTGAACCACCTGCCATTGATTCTGTACCAAACAACACACAGTGGCTCTTTTGTAATTAAATAATATATTACCTTGTGATGGGTTAATTCATGAGCGGGACAGTGTATCCGCTGGTAGAATCCTTTCTGGGAGCACAGCTGTGCTGCTAATGCAGTTCCAAAGTACGTTAGTTAGCGGAGGAATTTGTCCTTTCTTTTCTCTCTTTTTATTTTTGCAGGATTTAAGGCTCGTAGTGGAGATGCTACAAGCACATGGACATACGGAGGGATACACGAGACAACACAGGACTGTTAGATGAGACAAACAGCCACTGAGCTTGGTGGAAAGTGCCATCACTTCCCAGGGCACTCTGGGTACCAGTGATGCCACATCAATGGTGCCGCTTTTTACACACTCAGCGGGTCATTTCCTCCTCCTCATGGATGCCAACCAATGGGGATTGTTTGTGTGCTCTTGTCCATTTAAATGGTCAACGTCAAGCAAGGAAGCAGCGCGTTCCAATTTTAAAGTCTTTGGTACAGCTCAGTCGGGATTTGATCCACTGACCTCCCAGACACCCCAACCATCACACCGAGTCTGGTAAATTGTTTTGGATGCCAAATCACATAATCTTTGCAAAAAACACTCTAGCATCTTTATGGTCCACCAGCAACCAATGGCAGTGAAACGGTGATGGGTACCCCGCTTAACGCGTTCCAACTGACAGTGCGCTTATTGATGCAACAGATCTGCATACAAAACACCAGGGTGACAGTTTACAGTTGGTCCGGAATCAAACTCAGAGTAGACAGCTCAAAAGTGAGTGTGCATACCTCTTAGCCATCTTACCATTCCTGCACAGCGAATGAAAGACAAAGACTCCCAGGGACATAGTGTTGCTCTTTTTGATGAATAACAAGAACATCGGGACACAGATGGACAATTGTCACAGAACATTGGATTTGATTTGAACCTGGGGTTCCAGTGTCAGAGGATCATGTGTCAAGGGCTCAGAGCAGGACACCAAATGTCACTCATGAAGTCGTGTGTGTGTGTGTGTGTGTGTGTGTGTGTGTGTGTGTGTGTGTGTGTGTGTGTGTGTGTGTGTGTGTGTGTGTGTGTGTGTGTGTGTGTGTGTGTGTGTGTGTGTCTGTGTGTACAATTTTTTAATAATTCCTTTTCCTCATTTGAAACCCATTCCCCCCGCTAAAACCCTTTTGAATGTAACATGTAGATGATCACCACAAATGTTACACTACTACTACTACCACCACTACTACTACCACTACTACAAACACCACGACTACTACCACCACTCCTACTCTACTTCTTTCATGGACCAATTATACCAATCTTATTGTAGGGTCGGCTCGGGGAATATTTTTGCCCAAAGTCTTTCACAAATAGGCTGACTGGGCCTGAAGTTTGACTGAATGTTGGCGGGAATTTAGAATCTGGCCAGGAGGCCGGCGATAACTCGACTAATTTTTACGAAATAAAAACCATGGGATCTTTGACATATCCACCATTGCACAAAATTTGATTTGCAGCAACAATCTATCAGCTGAGTCTGACGTTTCTCCCACCAATGACCTTTATCGGATACTATATTCAGGCATCGTCTGTTAGATTGGAACAACAGGCAACTGCAACATATCCGAACACCATACAAACCGATCACCAATCTCCAATGTTGGAAAAACCTTGCAGTAACAGCTTAACTAAGCAGAATAGATTCAAGCCAAGTGGTTGAGAAAGGACAGAAAATAACAACACTTTGCTCGCCATGTTGCAATTCCAAGAATCATAAAGGGCTCATCTTTATTACCATCCTCTCGAAACATCCCAAAATGTACAAACGGAAAAAAGGTAGCATTGCAAGTGACACCTTGTTCTTCTTCACCAAAAACAGGAGATTTGCTATTAAAACAAGTGTACATCATTATTGCAATCATAATTACAGTGCTCGTTTACCTTTGCCATGATATTGCAGGTAAATATGTCAGCACATTATTCTTGATGAACACCTGTGTGATAAGCCAGTGTATTACATTTTGGTAGAGCAGGTTGCACTTTATTATCCGGACGAATGCGTTTAGTAAAGAACCCCTTTTGCGCTGAGGCCGAGTTCAAGGCCTGAAATGAAAGGCCCTAAAGGCCCTTCTTACGATAATGGCTGCTCGGAATCTTAAATGAATAAATCTCCTGCAGGAGAACAACCCATTCCTCACTATGCGTGACTCGAACTCTGGATTGGCACAGCCAATGGTTCTTGTAAATGGAATGGCCTCACGGTAATTATGCTGTTTATATTGTTCTGTACATCGTGAGATGGATGCATCGTGAGATGAATGACACTCAAATCAGTACAATTTATTGGCAAAGCCTCTGTACCCTCATTGTCTTTTCGAATCTCTCAAGAGAAACAGCATTGTGCCAAGACATCAGAAGCACTTGCTTAAGGCGATAAAGGTGAGCGGCCTGCCAGGCTTGCCGGAGGCAGGTCGGGGATCGATCAAGAACATGACCAGGCAACGAGAGAGATTGTCAAAGGGATGGAGAGAAAAGGGTCCAGAATGTCAGAGTCAAATAACGATTTGATGGTCCAGGAGAAAACGAATGAATGGAACAAGTTTGAAAATATTCAAGCTTTTACAACATTGGGGAAGAATCCCAAAAGAGCTTTTGCGAGAAGCCTAAAGAAAGTCACGGGGCTCCGGTAGGTCCAAAACATTAAGGAAGTTTCAGACCTTAATGTTTACAAAGTGTGTTATTGAAATCGATACACACTAACAAAACACAATTTGATACTTTGGGCATGGCAGATTTGTGAAAGGTGGACAGCTTGATGACACCAAAGCATCACGCCGATCAACCATCCACCAAGAAGGTCAGCTTGGGAATCCTTCCTCCTCCTTTTGTATGGAGCACATGGCTATGAGATGCAACAACATCTGGGGGTGTGGTTGTGCCGCTGATGGTGCCCCCTGTAGGTTAGGGCAGGAATTTGGAATTTGTTCATGGTGCCAGCAATAGCTCAACTACTCTTCACGAAGGACACCGTGGGATCTTTAACGTCCACCACATCACTGCCTCACCAACCTACGAGACCACTCGAAAAAAGTTTGTAGCTGGGCCGATTCAAACCCAGGATAGATGGCTGAGAGGGGAGTGTGCGCACCTCCAGGCCATTCTTCCAGGCCAAGCCTTCGTAAAACCACCTTTTACAACTACGTTGAATCAGGACTTGACAGCATGGATCATAATCGAATTAAAGGAATTAAGAATTGGTGAAATTCATGCAAATGTAACCGCCAGAACAAAGCGTGAGAACAACAAAAATATGGCATAATGCCAACGAAAGAGCACTACTCCAATATGATACAGTGCCAAGTCAAGATGTTCTCCAATATGGCAAATGCAGAGGAGACAGAAGGTTGCTGAAGAATGTCCTTGATGGTCGAATGGGCCCGTTGTCATCCGTAATCTGCCTTGATGTGCAAAATGTCTGAAAACTCTGACAAAGCCTTCAGAGACTGCAAAGGGATGGGGGTGGGGTGGGGGGATTAGAATTAGATGGCCAAGCAGGTGTGCCACATTCAAACCAACCACTTGGCAAGCTTGAACCAAAAACAAAATACACTCGTGCAGAATATCAAAGGCTGATGAAGTGACATTTAAGGGGGAATATGCAGGCCTCATATATATATATATATATATATATATATATATATATATATATATATATATATATATATATATATATATATATATATATATATATATATATATATATACATATACATATATATATATATATATATATATACATATACATATATATATATATATATATATATATATATATATATATATATATATATATACATATACATATATATATATATATATATATATATATATATATACATATACACATATATATATATATACATATACACATATATATATATATATATACATATACATATATATATATATATATACATATACATACATATATATATATATATATATATATATATATATATATATATATGCGCCATCCGGCATAAAAACCTATGCCAAATCATTATGCGGACAACAAAACGAATTTCCATACTGGATCGGTCGAGGCCCGCGTTAAAAACGACCGCCACCGGTACCGGTGGTCAGCAGGGTACCAGTGGAAATTGTGCTCCTGCTGGGCGAAGGAGGAGAAGGAGACGGGGAAGGTGAGTCCGGAGGCAGTGGAAGAGGGGGAAGAGTCGAAGTTGGAGGTGAGAGTTGGAACTCTGAATGTTGGGACGATGACTGGCAAAGGGCGAGAGTTGGCTGATATGATGGAGAGAAGAAAGGTGGACATACTGTGTGTACAAGAGACCAAGTGGATGGGGAGTAAGGCTGGGAGCATTGGAGGGGTTTCAAACTGTTCTACCATGGTGTGGATGGGAGGAGAAATGGTGTCGGGGTAATCCTGAAGGAAGATTATGTCATGAGGGTATTGGAGGTGAGGAGAGTGTCTGACCGAGTGATGAGTGTGAAGTTGGAAATTGAAGGGGTGATGATGAATGTCATCAGTGCATATGTACTGCAAATGGGGTGTGAGATGGAATATAAAGAAGATTTCTGGAGTGGGTTAGATGAAGTGGTGGAGAGTGTATCCAAGGATGAAAGAGTGGTGATTGGAGCAGATTTCAATGGGCATGTTGGGGAAGGGAATAAAGAGGATGAGGAAGTGATGGGTAGGTACGGTCTCAATAAGAGAAATGTGGAAGGGCAAATGGTGGTAGAGTTTGCAAAAAGAATGGAAATGGCAGTGGTAAATACGTATTTCAAGAAGAAGGAGGAACACAGGGTGACGTATAAGAGTGGAGGAAAGTGCACACAGGTGGATTACATCTTAAGCAGGAGATGCAACCTGAAAGAGATTAGTGACTGTAAGGTGGTGGCAGGGGAGAGTGTAGCTTGACAACATCGATTGGTGGTCTGTAGGATGACTTCAGAGGTGAGGTTGAGGAAGAGAGTGAGGGCTGGACCAAGGACCAGATGGTGGAAGCTGAAGGAGGAAGATGCGTGAAATTTAGGGAGGAGGTGAGACAGGCGTTGGATGGTGGTAAAGATGGGTGGGATGATTGGGCAACTACAGCAGAAGTGGTGAGGGAGATAGCTGGGAAGGTACTTGGTGTGATATCTGGACAGAGGAAGGAAGATAAGGAGACTTGGTGGTGGAATGAGGAAGTACAGGAAAGTATAAGGAAGAAGGGGTTGGCGAAAAGGAAGTGGGATGGCCAGAGAGATGAAGAAAGTAGGCAGGAGCAAAAGGAGTGGCGGCGAAAGGCAAAAAGAGAGGTGGCAAAGGCCAAGGAAAAGGCATATGACGAGCTGTATGAGAAGTTGGATACAAAAGAAAGGGAAAAGGATTTGTACCGATTGGCAAGACAGAGAGACCGCTGGGAAGGATGTGCTGCAGGTTCGGGTGATAAAGGACGCAAATGGGAATGTGCTGACAAGCGAGGAGAGTGTGTTGAGAAGGTGGATGGAATACTTTGAGGAGCTGATGAATGAAGAAAATGAGAGAGCGAGAGAGAAGGTTGGAAGAGGTGGAGATAGTGAATCAGGAAGTGGGGTGGATCAGTAAGGATGAAGTGAGGACTGCTATGAAGAGGATGAAAAGTGGAAAGGCGGTTGGCCCAGATGGTATACCAGTGGAGGCATGGAAGTGCTTAGGAGAGATGGCAGTGGGGTTGTTAACCAGATTGTTTAATAAAATCTTGGAAAGTGAGAGGATGCCGGAGGAGTGGAGATTAAGTGTACTGGTTCCGATTTTCAAGAATAAGGGTGATGTGCAGAGCTGAGGAAATTACAGAGGGATAAAGTTGTTAAGCCACACCATGAAGTTGTGGGAAAGAGTAGTGGAAGCTCGGTTGAGAGGAGAGGTGACGATTTGTGAGCAGCAATATGGGTTTATGCCAGGAAAGAGCACCACTGATGCGATGTTTGCTTTGAGAATGTTGATGGAGAAGTATAGGGAAGGCCAGAAGGAGTTACATTGTGTGTTTGTGGATTTAGAGAAAGCTTATGATAGGGTGCCAAGAGAGGAGTTGTGGCATTGCATGAGGAAGTCGGGAGTGGTGTTGAAGTTTGTGAGGATCGTGCAGGATATGTATGAGGACAGTGTGACAGCGGTGAGGTGTGCGGTAGGAATGACGGACCAGTTTAAGGTAAAAGTGGGATTGTACCAAGCATCGACTCTGAGCCCTTTCCTGTTTGCAATGGTGATGGACAGGTTGACGGACAAGATCAGACTGGAGTCTCCATGGACTATGATGTTCGCGGATGACATCATGATCTGTAGGGAGAGGAGGGAGCAGGCCGAGGCGAGCGTCGAGAGGTGGAGGTACGCACTGGAGAGAAGGGGAATGATAGTCAGTCGGAGTAAGACGGATTACATGTGCGTAAATGAGAGGGTGGGTGGTGGTATGGTGCGGTTGCAAGGAGTTGAGGTGGGGAAGGTGGATGGGTTTAAATACTTGGGATCAACTGTCCAAAGTAACGGAGAGTGTGAGAGAGAAGTGAAAAAGAGAGTGCAGGCAGGATGGAGTGGTTGGAGAAGAGTTGCAGGAGTGATTTCTGACAGAAGGGTAGCTGCAAGAGTGAAGGGGAAAGTATATAAGACGGTAGTGAGACCAGCTATGTTGAATGGTTTGGAGGCGGTGGCACTTACAAAAAGACAGGGAGCGGAGCTGGAGGTGGCAGAGTTAAAGATGCTGCGATTCTTGTTGGGAGTGACGAGGATGGATAGGATAAGGAATGAGTATATTAGAGGGACAGCGCTGGTAGGACGGTTTGGAGACAAAGTGAGAGA
>NC_140972.1:71650155-71695155 GCF_056783735.1 Eptatretus burgeri | reverse complement strand
GGTATACGTGAGTAGAACGCTAAAGTACGCTATCATACGTCGTAGTAAGTAGAGTACATCAAGAAATTTTAAACATGTTCAAAATTTTATGACGTACTCGGCGTATGACACACGTTCCGCATGCGATGGGGATAAGTTGTACACACGATATGTGGACGCTTACACACGTCCACAAAGGCTACTTATAAGCTACTCATAAGTCGAAACACGTCGCGGTAATGTCTTTTTTACGCGAAACTTATTTCTAACTTATGTTTGACGTGCTTTGAACCAATTCTTTACGTAGTCCCAACACACATCGACGTATGTAGACGTATTCCAATGACGTCTTCAGGTCGACAAAAAAAAAAAATTAACGTGTTTCTAGGTTACAACTGCCATATAAAGACGTGTTCCCAGCGGTTTTGGGAATTGGTATATAAAAATGGTGTTCATAAAAGGGGAACCCAACAGTGTTTTCGAGTCCTTTTTGAGTCGATGTCCATGTCAGCAGTAACAGTATCAGTATCAGTATCAGTATTAGTATTAGTATTCGTGGTAGTTTGTTCATGTTGGCAGTAGTAGGTGAGCGTGAGGGGGAGGGTGTGGGTTATGATGGATCGTCCTTGTGTCCGCGTGTCCACAGGTAGGAGACAAGTTTTCACCATTGTTCGAAGTTCTTCGCGGCTAATTTTTTATGGGGCTTTTTCAACAATGAGGTATAGCTTGTTTTTACGATTTAGGTCTATTCATAACGGGTTGGACAAATGCACAATGAACTAATAATGTGCAAAGAGCGCTTTGATTACTTATAGATACGATATACCAACGAATAATTATCATGTAGCCGGCGTTCACAAACTATGCCCAACGATAGCCTAACTTATCCATATCGTGCCGCAATTTATCTTTGCCGGTGACGTGGGGTTTGTTATTCATAGGCTGCCACTCAACGATTTAAATGGCTGCATCTCCACTATTGAAAGTAGACGCTTGCGCTCAACAATTGGATTTTTTTTACACTCAACGACTTTTAAACAGTACCACTCAGCTATTTTCATTGTTTACAATGAACGATTTAAATTGCTGTCACTCGCCTTTGTTTTTTGACGCTGGGGTTTGGAAATTTGAAGCGTTTCTTCTGAACGTGTTAAAACGCTCAAACTCGACTATTTTAAATAGACGCTGCCGATGGACAATTGGAATCATAGCCAAGCTAGACATCGAAGTGTGAACATCCTCGTCATGCCGAAGAAAAGTTTGAAGAATGCTGCAAATAAGTGTCCTGGCCGTGGCCGTGGACGCTAACGCAAGGACGATCCATTATACCGACGTCTTTCAGCCTATGAGTAACTTAAAAGTAACGTCTGTCGATGTGTGGCAACGATCGCGTAACGTGCCAACAACACGTTAATCATAGGTTAGAAATAAGTTTCGGGTACGCTAAACATTACCTCGGCGTGTCTCAACTTATGATTAACTTACAAGTAGCATGTGTTGACGTCTGTCAACGATCGCAGACCGTGCATACAACTTTTGGCCAGCGTAGCGGAACGTGTGAGTCATACGCCGGCATACGTCGTGAAATTTCAAGCATGAAAAAATTTGAGGACAACCAAAAAGTACAACGTTTAAAGCCAGCGTACAAGGACGTATGGCAGTGTTTTTCAGCGTGCTGTCAATGTTATCAAAACTTACCCATAACGTATTCAACGTGTGCCAGCGTTTTAGAAAAAAAATTCAAAAATCGGCATACGTTGGCTAAAACGTCAGGGTGTGACCCGGCCTTTAGTTTTCTAAATGACCTCCCTGTCGATGACATTTTGGGTGAGTGTCTTGTTACTGAATAGTCATTGTGAGGAATTATTGTCCACTTTGATAGATATATAGGAGTAACCTCTTGCACGTGAAAATGCAACATATAGTTGGCCATGGGAGCACACAGGGGCTGGGAGGGATATTCAGAGTTTGTCAAATGTTTGGCCCTGGGATTTGTTTATGGTCATCGAGTATGCGAGTCTGACTGGAAATTGCTTCCTCTGCAGTGTGACTGGAAGGTTGGCATCTGATGGGGCAAGTTTAACATGATGTAGGCCTCGCCCTCGACTGAACAGGAGCAGTGGAGGGTGACCGAGAATCAGAATGCAAATTTCAATGAACGGCACTTTTTGGCGCACATTTGACGATCGAACACCGCTGGATGCTTTAATTTGAAGATCACACACGCAAGACACAACACAGGTAATGATGGCGGTTGAGAAATGTCAAATTACGCGCTGACGTTAACAGAAATAATATTTAAAAAAAAAAATCTTTACTTTAAATACAATGTTTCTTGTTACATTTTTTGTGTCAAATTCACCTTCTGAGTTAGTCAGCATGTGCAGAAGAGGGTTTTACATCGCAGACTCTGTTTTCTAGGAGTGGCATTATGTCTCTCGGTGGTGACAGTCTGTCGACGACAGACGTAATGACATCAGCGAATGACCGATGATGTCATAACGGAATTACGCCTCTCAGCGGTGACGTTACACGTCGCCATGCAAACGAACGTAAAAACGAGAAAATCGCCCAAAATTCCCAAACGTGTCCATCTGGCGTGATCTCACATAGCCCATGCTGTTCATTAGATCAAAGAGCACCCGCATGCCGAAAGTGGCGACAATCCTTCCAGCAGTTTTGGAGGAGATACGTCAAATTACACGCAGACGTTACCAGAAATAATATATAGATATATACATATACATATATATATATATATATATATATATATATATATATATATATATATATATATATATATATATATATATATATCTTCTTCTTCTTTCGGCTGCTCCCGTTCGGGGTCGCCACAGCGGATCATCCGTATGATCCGCATTGTGATTTGGCACATGTTTTACGCCGGATGCCCTTCCTGACGCAACCCTGGTCGCCTCTTACAACACAGGGATATGGTACACCTATTTTAACCAGGGTATACACCAGCCCAGTAAACTGGTACTCATTTCGCCGACCTCGGAAGGATGACAGGCTGAGTCAACCCCCTGGTGTATTAATTCAGTGGCGCAACGGGGCTTGAACTCAGGACCTCTTGGATCCCAAGCCGCTGCCCAAACCACTGCGCCAACACCAGGCTTATATATATATATATATGTGTGTGTGTATATATATACACACATACATATACATATACATATACAGATATAGTGTATATATGTATATATATATATATATATATATATATATATATATATATATATATATATATACATATATATACATACATATACATATACATATACAGATATACTGTGTGTGTATATATATATATATATATATATATATACATATATATATATATATATATATATATATATATATATATATATATATATATATATTTACACATATATACACATATCCAGCTATATATATATATATATATATATATATATATATATATATATATATATATATATATATATATATATATATATATATATATATATATATATATATACATGTATACACACACACACACACACACACACACACACACACACGAGGATTGCGTACTTCCCTTGGAGGTTGGCACCACTGGTAAACCAACCAATGTATGAGGAACATTCAAAAGGTTATACGAACGAGGTATTCACAATAGTCCAAAACACTCCCATTTTGTTTTGTGGAAATTAAAAGTTGCATGATTAATCGGAAAATAGATTTTCTTGCTTCTTCTTTCGTATGCAGCACATGGCTGTGGCCTGTGGGTAGCATCATTTGATGAGGGTGCAGCAGCGTCTCCGATGTAGCATCGCAAAAGATTAAATCAGGATTTTTTAATTTGTTCAAGGTGCAGGTGAGAACTCTCCTACTGTTCGCAAAGGACACCATGGGATCTGCAACGTCCACCAATTAAGGCCAGCAGACTTGACACCCAGTTTAACACCAATATTGATGCAAAACACCAGCATGGCAGTTTATAGCTGAGCTGAGATTCAAACCAAGGATAGACAGCTCAGAGCTTAGTGTTTACAGCTTGAGGATATCCTGCCAGCTTATTGTAGGCCGTTCCTTCCCAATTCCATATCTATGCGATGCATGACGTAATCGTTGGCGCCAAAGGAAGGGAGTACTCAGTTTTTACTCCATTTTCTTGTTTTCTTGTTTGTTTCTTGCAAATTCGAAGATTTTTCAAATATATTGGTCGGTCCATTTTGTTATTCTGTCTGTTTGTCTGTGTGTCGCCTGCAGGTCATAATTTCAAACCGATCTTAACGAAACTTCACCACTTGGTCGAGTTTGGTGCAAACAAGAAGCCTATTGTTTTTGAGGTCAAAAAGTCAAAAGGTCATCATAGGCCAAAGGTCAACAAATTTGTGAAATTTCTAAAATTCTAAATTTTCATCCAATTGACTTGAAATTTGAAGGGGATTTATATTTCATGTCACTGAATTCAACCACCAATTATTTTTGAGGTCAAATTTGTTTTATGGATTTTGCCAGTATCGTGCTCAGCACGATGTCTTCTTCTTGTTTGTTTGTCCGGGTGATATCTCAGCCATCATTTGAGCAAGGGAGCTGAAATTTGGTGATAAAAGTGAAGATGTGCTTCTGCAAGAACTTTTTTTTATTAATTAATTTATTATTATCATCCGTAATTTGAAGGGGATTTTCGTAAAACCACCTTCTACAACTACGTTGAGTCAGGACTTGACAGCATGGATCGTCACCACCGCAGGTGAGAACATGACTGCCACAGGTAATTTTTTAATTACTAATTTATTTTATTTCTCAGCCTGGCAATATCTCAGGCATATTTTGAGCAAGGTAGCTGATATTGGGACTTGATAGTGACCAAGTGATTTGGCTATAAAGGGTACTTTTTGGTTTATTGATTCATCAATTAATCGATTAATTAATCATTTTTCGGTTAATTACTTAATTTTCAAAAAGCTACAGATTTGGTTGAAACAGTTGTGGTTTTGATATGCTATTCAGCAATTGATTGAGAAATTAATTATTTTACGATTATTATTTGTTTATTCAAATTTTGCAATTAATCAACTAATCAATCAATTATTGTACACCGCTCCCTCCCAATTCCCAATTATTTTTTAATTTTTTTGTAGACCTTGTAGAGGCTCGTATGAGAGCGAACACACAACGCACAGCAAGGGGGGCATGAGACAAGAGGGGCGGGAGTGGGAAGGACAAAACAGTGGGGAATAGAGACATTAGGAGTTCTGTGGAGGGGAGAGGGATGGGGCGGGGAACACAGAGACATTACAATATGGACATGACAGGGACTTTCAGGAAGGAAAGCAGGGAATTGAAGTAGGTGGGCTTGGGTGGATTATCGGGGGTAGAAAAGATTGAGGATTTGGATGGGGGTGGTGGTGAACAGCTGTTTTGAAGGCCTGGAGGGAAGAATAGGATTGAATAGAGTGAGGGAGTTTATTCCAAAGGCGGGCAAAAAGAGGAATAAAGAGTGAAGGTGAGCAGTGATTCATGATTTTGGTAGTTTTACAAGAAGGGGGTTTTTGGCGGACCTTGAGCGCCTTGCGGAAATGTGGTGGGGACAAATCGCAGAGAGAGAGAGAGAGAGAGAGAGAGAGAGAGAGAGAGAGAGAGAGAGAGAGAGAGAGAGAGAGAGAGAGAGAGAGAGAGAGAGAGCAGGGGGTGGGGGGGGCAAGTCTGGAGAGGAGATGGTAGAAAACAGAAAACCACCGACCAGCCTGTGGTGAGAGAGTGAGAGGCCCAAAGACTCAGCCTCATCGCGGGAGATGCCAATGATCCGAAATGCCTTGGTTTCCACAGCGTGAAGCTGAGAAATGTGAGAGGCAGGAGCACCAGCCCAGAGGGGAGAACAGTACTCCATCAGGCTGTGGACGAAAGCTTTGTAAGTGGTCAGGAGCTCAGGTGGGCCGAAGAAGGACGTTGCACGATGGAGGATTCCCAGTTGGTGACTGCCTTTGGCGGCAAAGTTTGAAATGTGGCTTTCCCAGGAAAGGTCATGGCAGATAATGAGACCCAGAAGCTTGAAGGAAAGGACTTCTTCCAGAGCATTGTTGAGAAAGTGGATGGGGGGTTTCTAAACGGTCCTTTTGGAGAGACATAGTGAGAGTGTGAGATTTGTCCGGATTTTGAAAGAAATGTTCCACGTGTTGGACCAGTTTGTGATTTTAACCACATCTGCAGTAAGCGAAGAAGCTGCTGCTTGCTGGTCTGAGGGATGACAGATGGTACAGCAGAGGGTGGAGTCACCAGCAAAGAGATAAAGAGGATTTTCCAGAGAGTCGGATAGATCATTGATGAAAACCAGAAAAAGAACAGGGCCCAGAACGCTACCTTGAGGAACTCCATCCTGGACAGGAAAAGGGGATGAAAGAACTCCATTTAGGGCCACACGGTGACTGCGACAGGAGAGGAAGTCTGCGAGCCATGAGTGGAGATGGCCTTGGATACCACAGTAAGACAGTTTGGTGAACAGAGCAGGGTACCAGACCTGGTCAAAAGTATGCGATATGTCGAGGGATATGGCTCTGATTTCATGTCCGGCATTGTGGACCTCCATCCATTGTTGGGAGAGTAGAAGCAGCATATCCACGGTCGAGTGACCTGGTCTGAAACCAAATTGAAGATTGGAAATCAAGCCATTGGAGAAGAGGAAGGATTTCATGTCTGAAGCGATGATGGATTCCATAACCTTAATGATGATTGGGAGAAGGCTGATTGCTCTGTAGTTGCAGGGATCTGTTTTTATACCTTTTGTATGCAGGGCAGTGATGTTTGCTCATTTCCAAGCAGATGGCAGATGACCTTGAGCAAATGAGAAGGTGAGTAGAACAGAGATGGGGAGAGCAAGAGCAGAAGAGCATGTTTTTAGGACACGTGGGCTCATGCCGTCTGGACCGGTTGCAGAATCTGAGTCGGGGTTTGATAGCAAGCTCTCCACCTTGTCAGGAGAAAATAACACAGAGTCCAGGGACAGTTGGGTGCAACTGGGTAAGGTGGGTAGAGAAAGCGATGGGTTTTGGACACAAGATTTAGCTGCAAACACCGGGATTAGGCATTCAGCCTTTTCACGTGCGGTATAAGCAGTGCGGCCATTTGAGGTAAGGGGCAGGATGGAGGGGGAATAAACACCAGAAACAGATTTGATTAGACACCACCAGGATTTTGAGGAGGGAGAGAGGTTTGAAAGTTCGGACATGAGCTTAGAAAGATGTTGTTTTCTGGCTCTCCTGAGGGTTGATATAAACTTGTTCCGAGCTTTATGGAAGGAATTGAGATTACCCTCAGTTGGGTTTGCTTTCCAGAAGGAAAAGGCAAGTTGTTTCAGGACAACTGCCTCACCACAAGCTTCAGTGAACCAAGGGTGGGAGGAAGGGTAGGACAACTGAAGACGAGAGGGGATAAATCTGTGCATGAGGGAGAGTAAGTTTCTTTGAAAGGGAATTCCCAGGATGAGTTGATGTTGGAGAAAGTAGTGATAGGAGACCATTCTTTCAGTTTGAGGGCTGCTTGGAGACCCTGCCAGTCGGCTTGAGTGAAATGCCAGACTCGACGGCGGTGAGTTGGTTCTCTGATAATAGCCAGAGGGATGTACACATTGACAAGGATGTGGTCAGAAGAACCAATTGGAGCGAAGGAAGAGGAGCAGATATTGTCAGGGAAATTTGTCAAAATCGGACCCAGAAGATATGCAGTAGCATTGGTTGAGATCAGGGTCGGGAAGTTGACCGATTGAGTCGCAGAAAGCTTTTGCTGAAGTGCCATGACAGGTGAGAGAGGTACCCACACCGAGCCAACTGGCATGATGACAATTGAAGTCACCACATATGAGGAAGAGAGAGTTTGGATGAGAAGATAGAAGTTGGTCCATGTTTTCGTATAGTGAGCTGTAGATGGAGTCATCACTGTTTGGTGGATGGTACAGTCTGGATATAAACATGAGGTGGGAGTGGAGGGGAAGCTGCAGCCAGAGGTATTCCTGGTGGTGTGGGGGAGTGAGGGTAGTGCATGGAGAGTGAGGAATAGAGTCTTTGATGAACAGAGCAACTCCTCCACCAGGACGAGGCTCAGGTCTGTCATACCCGAGGAGGGAGTAACCGGGGAAAGATACTTGGGAGTCAGACATGTCTTGAGGGAGGAATGTTTCTGTAAGGCAGATTATATCTGGTTTGTAGGTGGCAACCTGTATGGAAAGATCTGAAAGGTTTGAGCGAAGGCCCCGGATAATAGACGTCCACACTGTTAATGAAGAGGGAGGAGAGGAGGCTTTGGGTGCAGGAGTTGGGAGGGGATGGGGAGGGTAGGACAAGGGATGAAGGGCATGGTAAGGAGGATTGTTGAAGGAGTGTGGGGGGTTGCAGAATAGCTTGGGGAGGGGGCCAGATGAGGAGGAGAAAAGGCTCTGTGGCACTGAGGGAGAGGGTGGACAAGAGAGGGGGCAGAAGGCGGTTGAGGATTTTAGGAAGTGGAGTGAAGAGATGGAGGTGAGAGGGCAGTGGAAGGAGGCAGCTTTGTGGATGTGAGGGGAGGCAACTTTGAGAAGGGTGAGTGAGGGGGGTGAATGGTGGGAGAAGGGTGAGTGGGGAGAGTTGAGGGAGAAAGGTGAGGGGGAGTTTTTGAGAGAGGTGAGAGGGAGGCATGGAGGGAGAAGAGTGTGATGGTTGCATTGAGAGGGAGGGTGAGAGGTGTGAGTTGGCACTGAAATTGGAAAAAGGAATGGTTGATGGAAAGCGAACATTCAAAGCAAACTGGGTTTTTAAAAAAAATTTTTTTTTTAGGTCTGAGATGCAATTAAACACAATTCTTGATGGATGCAATAAAGGTGAATTCAGAGAATGGAGAGAAAAAAACGCTGCAACAGTTGGATTTTTTTTGGCAAGGTATGAAGGAAAGGTCGAATTGAGAGCAGTCTGTTGAAATAGAAGAAGAGTAGTGCATTATGATACAGTAAAGAGTACCACATGTGTGAAAGAGGAAGATGAAGCATTATAAGAGATCGTTTTCATTATTTTTATTATTGTTTGAGAGAGTTTTCATCAGATTAGGTCATGGAAGTGTTGCAGAAAAAATCATGAGGTGAATGGCGAAATAGGATCGGTAAACGCACGGAGTGTAAAAGATCACGTGGTTACGGGAGAAGCAATTGGCTCTGGGAGGTGTATAGTCAAAAGTGAAATTATTTATTTTAAATAAGGATTGGGTAACATTCGGAAAAGGGAAGGTTGAAGTAAAATCGTGGAAGTGTGTGGTGAATTTGGAACGGTAAACGCAGTGTGAAGCTGCTGGGTCGATGAAAAGTACCAGGAAGAGTCAAGAGAGATACGTGGTTGCAGGAGGTGTAGAGATTGATAGGATACAAGGAAGATTATTATTTTTTGATGTGTTTTTGAAGAACAGGTAAGATTCGGGAATGGAAGGTTGTCGGAAGAAATTGTGAAGGTAATGAATGGCGAGAGAGGGTCAGCTCAGTAGTATGAAGATGGTGTGCCAGCAGGAGGAAAAGGAAGAAGAAGAGGAAGAAGTGGAAGAAGATGAAGAAGTGGAAGAAGATGAAGAAGATGAAGAAGAGGAAGAAGAGGAAGAAGAGGAAGAAGAAGAAGAAGAAGAAAGATCGAGACTCGTGAGTGTGCAAGGAGAAAGGTATTTTTTTATTTTTTGGATTTAAGACAAGAAATAGAGTGTTCAGTTGGGAGGGATGGGGGACGTTGGGAAAGTGGAGAAGATAGAAATTGAAGGCAATGTGGAGAAAATACAAATAAACATGATCATACACCGAGGGGAGGGATGCCTCAAGCACCCGGTAAGACAAGTTTGACGAAAACTCACAAAATATCACGATTTTTGAAACAAAACCGAACTAGGAACACACAGTAACACGTAGGGGAGAAAAGAAACAGTTAAAACGTGACAGATAACGACCGGAAACTTAACTTTGAGATCGTCAGCGGAGAGCCCTGAAGGAGACCTGCCGACGCTCCAAACCCATAACCAGAAGGTTGATTACGTATTTGGCATGGGGGCGGTGTACTTTGACCCCTATTCGTTTTCTTCCTAATCTTTTTTGTGTTTTTTGATTGTGCTAAATACAGCAGAAGGGGAGAACCCACAGTCATTACTGAATGACCTCCTGCAACAAGGGAAGGGAATGAGTTGAGCATCGTAAGTGGACTAGCATCACTTGTAAACCAGACATGTAGATCAATATTTGCAGGAATTGTACTTGTAAACCAAGTTGCTTTGTCCACAGCATACATTTCAGAAAATATTTCTCATTAAAATACCAAAAAACATCAATCAATTCCTCAGAAACAATTCACATGTCAAATTAACCTTGGTATCATCCGAATAAGTGGCCTGTGCATGAAATGCAAACAAATTGTATTTTTAAAGGAGTCCAAACAAAAATAAAAGCGAAAATTAAAAACCATTTAACATTTACACCTTTGTGACGATTTAAAAACAAATTAAATTAAAATTCACAATTTCGAGATCAAGTGAAGTTGATACGATATTGTGGTCTTTTGATTACAGTGCAGTACATCGCCTCTTTCACAAGTCAATTGTTTATTTTATGAGAAGTTTTTTGCAATAACAAAATTGCATCAACCTCTGAATTCAATTTTCTACTGATACTCAGGCGTGTACTTGAAGCACATGCACCGATGGTCATACAGAAGGTCATTGTGTCCCACTCTCCGATGAAGAGAGTGCATGATATCCGAGCAGTTTCCTGTGCAGGTCGTAGTTCCTCATTTACCTTCCCAGTTTGAGTCCAGGACAGGATATCAACAAACGATAGCCTACGTTTTCAAAAGAAGGAATGCGTGGTTTTGTACATCATCAATAAATTATCTGCATGTGGTACAAGCACGGGTGTGCTTAATAAGGTCTCCTCTGACAGGGTGGTATATTCTGCGATGCTGAGCAGAGCACGCGTAGGACCTGATGATTTCATTCCATTGCGAATCCAACCCAGAGAAGACAATGTGGAAGGAGAGGACGCTACCACCAAGATATCCAATATCAGCTGAGAATATCATCAATCAATGAGAAATGACTCATATTTAAGCAAAAATACGTTTACATTGAGCCTCTGGTTGGTCAAGGCTCAAAGACTTTTTAAAAACATTTTTTCCACTGGATGGCCTTTGGGTTCGATTCCTATAAGTCATTGCTCACCAACATGCATTTGGCAATGGTGGCGAGTATACCAAACACCCTTGGACGTCATTTGAGGGAGGCCTTTGTCCTCCTTCCCTGGACTGAAATAGACAGGTGTATAGTTACAATTACCTTTGCACTACAAACATGTTTGTGGATAAAGGGAACAAGAATGTTGAACACTCCCTCATGACACCATTTCCATATGCTGGAATAATACAGAGGACAGCTGCTTGACTTCCGTACCTCCATAAGTGAAATAAACAGAGAGAATACATAAACTTGGGAAATTCTGTAGTTTCTTGCTCTTTTGAACACTCCTCTTATTTATTTACTTATCCTCATCGTGTCTTTTGACCAACAAGCCCACAACAAAATCTCGCCAGTTCTTCCGATTCATCGCGCTCTTCGTTCCTCCCATTCCATGTGAAAGCTTTTAGTTCTGCCGAGATAGTCCTTGTCCAACTTTCTCTTGGTCTTCCTCTTTTTATTTTTCCTCTAGGTGTCCAGAACAAGTATTCATCAATCAAATTGTCTTCATCTTTCCTCATTGAATGTCCGAACCACCTCCATCCTCTCTTGGTGGATAGGTTGGGTGTGTGACAAGGACGAATATATTCGATCTTGGTGAAGATCCGGATTCAGATATGATTCTTTTTTTATTTTATAAGTTATTCTTCACCATTGAGAAATGGGGTTAAAAACAATATATACCACGATATCTCCAACAGTTGTGGACGGATTCGGATGGAACTTGGCGGATGGTTGGGTAGGTGACCAGAACAAGTCGATTCGATTTTGGTTCAGGTCTGGATCCAGATCTGGCTGATCAGTGGGATACAAAATGTAAACTGTTCAGCCTGGTGGAGGTATGCACTTTTCCAAGTGCTTTTCAAGTTGTTTCTTCATTTGAGATTATTTTTGGCCAGAAAACCTTAAGCTTGGTGTTGGCTTAGTGGTTGGGATAGCTTGCTTAGGATCCTAGGGTCCTGAGTTCAAGCCCTGTTGGCTGCTAAATTAACACAGGTGGGGTTGACTCAGCCTGTCATCCTACTAAGGTTGGTGAAATGAGTACCAGTACACTGGTAAAGGGGCACAGCATTCCTGGCACAGCCAAAAAAATGATAGCTACCCTGACAGCCAAGCTATCCTATGCAAGAACAGAACAGAACCAGAAAACCTTTAAAGTTCCCCCTCAAACACCTTTGCTGAAATCCTCTAAGTTTGCTTTTTATCCTTTTGATTAATTATCATCCAGCACTCTGTGCCATAAAAACAATAATTGATCAACAGTTCATGCATTTTTTGCTTGAATAATACTTGCTCTGTCTGCAATATGTTCTTTTTTTTTTTGTACACCTTGCCAAGGCTCGTATGAGAGCAAACACACAACGCACAGCAAGGGGGGCATGAGACAAGAGGGGTGGGAGAGGGAAGGACAAAATAGTGGAGAACAGAGACATTAGGAGATCTGTGGAAGGGAAAAGGATGGGGCGGGGAACATGGGGTATACAAGATGGACACTACAGGGACTTTCAGGAAGGAAAGCAGGGAATTTGAAGGAGGTGGGTTTGGGGTGGATTAACGGGGGTAGAAAAGATCGAGGTTTTGGATGGGGGAAGATAAGAGGTGGTGGTGAACAGCTGTTTTGAAGATCTGGAGGGAGGAGGAGTTGGATTGACGAGAGTGTGGGAGTTTGTTCCAGAAGCAGGAAAAAAGAAGAATGAAAGAGTGAAGGTGAGCAGTGATTCGTGAATTTGGTAGTTTTACCAGAAGGGGGTTGCTGGCGGACCTTGAGCACCCTGTGGAAATATGGGGGGGGGGTGACATATCACAGACAGAGCAGGGGGGGCAAGACCAGAGAGGAGAGGGTAGAAGACAGAAACACCACCGACCTGCATACGATGAGAGTGTGAGAGGCCCAAAGACTCAGCCTCATCGCGGGAGATACCAATGACCCTAAAAGCCTCAGTTTCCACAGCGTGCAGCCAAGATAGGTGGGAGGCAGGAGCACCAGCCCAGATGGGAGAGCAGTACTCCATCAGGCTGTGGACAAAAGCTTTGTAAGTGGTCAGGAGCTCAGGTGGGCCGAGGAAGGACCTTGCACGAGGGAGGATTCCCAGTCGGCGACTGGCTTTGCTGGCAAGGTTTGAAACGTGGCTTTCCCAGGAAAGATCAAGGCAGATAGTGAGACCTGGACACTTGAATGAAAGGACTTCTTTGGTATCTGGTCATTGGTATCTCTAATTTTTTATTTTTTTTTCATTCATTTTCAGTCATTGGGGTTTTTCTAAACAGTCCTTTCGGAGAGACATTGAGGATGTGAGATTTGTCCGGATTGAAAGATATGTTCCACATGTAGGACCAGTTTATGATTTTATTCAGATCTGCAGTCAGCGAAGAAGTTGCTTCTTGCTGTTCTGATGGATGACAGATGGTACGGCAAAGGGTGGAGTCATCAGCAAAGCGATAAAGAGGATTTTCCAGAGAGTCAGAGAGATCATTTCTGAAAACCAGAAAAATAACAGGGCCCAAAATGCTACCTTGAGGAACTCCAGCCTGGACAGGAAGAGGGGTGAGAGAAATCCATTTAGTGCCACATGTTGGCTGTGATAGGAGAGGAAGTTTGTGAGCCATTAGTGGAGATGGCCTTGGATACCAGAGGAACAGAGTTTAGTGAGCAGGGCAGTGTGCCAGACCATGTCGAAAGCACAAGGTATGGATATGGCTCTGATTTCATGTCTGGCATTGGGGACCTCCATCCATTGTTGGGAAAGCAGGAGCAGCAAGTCCAGGGTAGAGTAACCTGGTCTGAAACCAAATTGATGATCGGATATAAAGCCATTGGAGAAGAGGAAGGATTGAATGTCTGAAGTGATGATGGATTACATAACCTTGCTGATGATTGGGAGAAGGCTGATTGGTCTGTAGTTGCAGGGATCTGTTTTTGCACCTTGTTTATGCCAGAGCGGTAATGGTTGCTGATTTCCATGCAGATGGCAGATGACCTTCAGCAAATGAGAGGGTGAGTAGAACAGAGAGAGGGAGAGCAAGAGCATAAGAGATGGAGTACCATTGGTTGAGATCCGGGTCGGGAAGTTGACCAATTGAGTCAGTCCCAATGAGTCGCAGAACTTGGTCTCAATATCTTGATCGGTTCCTCCATTTTTATCCAATGTTGTTCCCAAGTACACAAATGTTTTTACATCTTGAATTTTCTTTCCATTCAATCAACCTCCTATTGCCATTCCCTTATGGCGTTGGTTCGTTTAAATCTATTCATCCCTTTGGTTTACCTGATGACTCGCAATGTTACGAATGGAAACAATTTACGAGGTGGTGCATACTTTGGGAGTTTGCTGTAGTTTTCTTAAAAAAGACCATCAAGTCAGGCTGGATTCACAAATGCAATACATTTTCAATTAAAGAAAGCATTTCATGAACAATAACAACAATACAACAAAACAACAGATGCTAGTTTTACACTTCGAAATGCTTTGTTGTTTTAAACGATCTCTTTTCTTTTGCACAAAAGTGTCCAGACAGCATGCCGTGATATTGTGGGGTTGCAGTGAAGCTTGGTAACTGATAGAGCTTCAATTGCTCTCTGTTCACCTACAGTGCTGCACACACTTCTAATTGTCCCAGGCCCCCTGCTGGCAACCGATGGGCAATTTGCTTGGACAGCACAAGTTTCATCTCCACGACGATTCCGACCCTCTTCACCACACACATACACCCTTTGTTGGGCTTTTGGGCTGCTCATCCATCTCGGCACTTGCTACATCAGCTGTTTGTTTCTTTGAACACAACATTTCCTGTTGGACCACTTCACGTGTTACCGTGTGATTGATCGACTTTAAAGATACTGAAATGTTGCGGACATTGTTCAATCGACGCCTCTCTTTCTGTAACAACCAGCCAACTGCTCCCGGCCTTGTCTTCTATCTGTTTCTCTTGTTGCTAGGGTTTTGAGCACACAGGCGCACACACAACTACACACACACACACACACACACACACACACACACACACACACACACACACACACACACACACACACACACACACACACTAGTTTCAGCAGCGAAACAGATGATGGATGGACATGCTTCTTGATGTTTCTGTAGCTGGTTCAAGACAGAGAGTTGATGGCTTACAGCTTCAGGGACCACTTTTAATCAACATCGGAGTGATTGCGAGAGGAATGTGCTTCAATTGGGGGATGTTTTTACAAAATTGCACCGCTCAAAGCAATTACAGGATAATGTGTTTTCTATACGTTAGCTGTGACAAGGTAGAGCCACTGCTATTAAACAGCCATGTCCAAAGAGGTCATGACTACGTGAAATAAGGGACACGTGAACATTACTCAAGTGACCAGGTGACACGCGACCATGAATAAGTGATACGTGACCTTTAGGCAAGTTGTGTGTTAGATCATGTGACCAATTCTGGAACCAATTAGTCATGTGACTTGACATACTATACAGTTGGCTGGTCGCTGTATCAAACGCTATAAAAGGAACGCGAAGAAGTAAAGAGCAAAGATGGAGTCATCAGGTGGAACCTGGATAGGATTCGGGTTTCAGCCGCCATACAGTTCAGTCGGCAATTAGATAACATTTGCTAACGACGCATGATGCCCAGCGTGGACACTAATTATTGGCACACATCCATGTGGCATGTTTAATAACAAGTGGATGTGGTTTTTTTTTGTTTGTTGTTAAAGGGGAAATACAATCTATTATTATTACTACTCCTTAATTTTTGGACAATGCACTGAAATGACCCGACTTTAACCAAACTCTGAAGGCAACACTGAAAAAAGAAAATGTGAGAGTAAAGTTCACCTGCATTTGATATGTAATAAAACTAGAAGCACCGAGCCAGAAGGTTATGGGATCATTTTGATTAAAATAAATATGTGCTCATTTAGTAATTACTGGAACAAATCTCAGCTGAATATCTTCTGTAGTTTTGATGCAGTGTATTCTGGGAAACAATTATCCCTGGATTTGATTCTTTTTTCCTCTCCAAATCTTGGTTCAGGCTTGGCGGCATAGTCGAGAGATCAGCACACTTGGTTTTGAAGCATCTAAACCAGGTTCGAATCTCAACCTCGCTATAAACTCAACACGGTGTTTAATGTGGAGGGGTGAAACATCGTTGGAAAAGAAAAAAAAAATGTCCGTGTGCACTGTCCATCAGAAGGACGTCAAACTGGGTTTCTCGTCGGCTCACACTAATTAATGGATATTAAAGATGCCTTGGTGGCTTTCTCGGAGAGTAGGTGAACTATCGCCGACACCCTTAACAGACCCCACATTCCTGGCACCATCAGTAAAATATCCTGCATCTGAGTGGGGACCCATCCAGAGCTTCAAAGCCTCGCCCAAGAAACTGCTTTGGTAGAACCGACACTCTTTTACAAGTGTGGTACATGAATGGACGAAAAGCAATTGGGTCCAGTAGGTCTGTCTAAATGTACCGCGGGTTGGGGAGGATGGTTCGGGCATCTAGGCCATTGAAGAATTGTGATCCAGCTGGAAAAAAAAAAAACAACAAGAAGATTAATGTTCTGTCGACGTTGTTAGTTATTTGCCAATTCCTCCACGCAACCTCATGTTCCACTTTTGCTTAAAAAAAATCCTCTCGGCACTAGAACACACTTTTATATCAAGGCAAAAATATTAAGGATCGCAGACGAATCGGGTTTCGCACAAGCAAATGCAAGCCAATAAAAAGGATTCCCAAGACTAGATAAAGGATTCCCAAGACTAGATAAGATTTCGAATATCAGGCAAAGTTTTTGCCCAAATAAACGGTTCCCTCGGAATTCACAAAGCGGAATGGTGAGGACATGTGGCTGGCTTTAACAAAAAATAATAAATAATGTTCTTGTTTGGCATGTGTTTTTCATTAAAGTGGCGGCTCATAAATGAACTTGAGGGTTCTCGGTTGGCTTAAAGACCTGAACTTGTGTACTGTATTCCAGTGAATGGATATTCAAACCGAGGCCCCGCTGGCAAGACAATGGCAATCCAGCCAGTGTATTTATTGCTGTGATACTGCTGCAGCAGCACCCAATACATCATTGTGTGCACAGTTCCTCAGGTAGATGGTAAAATGAGTGTCACATCTGCTGTTATTAGTTGGTGGACAGCACTGTGATGATCCGACAGCTCTTGCCGGCACCCTGAACAAATTACAAATTTCTGCTCTGACCTGCAGGGGGCATTGCATCAGCGGCACCACCATGGCCGTGCAATAACTGATGCTAATCCACAGCCACGTGCTGCATACGAATGCCGGCAAGGACGAGCAGCACCTACTTTCCTGTTGAGGAGGATGGGACATTGAAAGGATGGTGCCGAATATGTGCATCGATTGCATGATATTAGAAGAGAAGGATATTAGGTTACACCGACTTTCGAAACGATGATTTCAATGTCGATATCGATTACAAGCCAGATCATCTGGCCATTTAATGCCTCTCATGATGTCCCATTTTCCATGAGGCCATGTACGAGTGTTTATAACCTTCGCCACCGAAGGTAGATGGCAGTTATGTTTTCAACCCTGTGTGTTTGTTTGTTTATCTGTCGGTCTGTGAGCAGGATATTTAAAAAAAGTTAGGGATAGATTCGGATGAAACTTAGTGGACAGGTTGGGTGTGTGACAAGGAAGAATCGATTAGATTTTGGTGAAGATCCAGATCCAGATCTGAGAATTTTTAAAGCGATTCTTCACCATTGAAAGACAGGGCCAAAAACGATATATGGCACGATATCTCAAAAAGTTGTGGAGTGATTATGACAAAACTTGGTGGATGAGTGGGGTCGGTGAAACGAACAAGTGATTACATCTTGGTTCAGGTCCAGATGCAGATCCCGCCTTTCAGTGAGATACAATACAGAAACTGTTCAACCTGGCAGAGGTATCCGCTCTACCGAATGCCGCTCTCATTGTGTAAAGAAACATGGTGGAATTGGTGATTTCCCCCACTACCTCCATATGCCCCATATATCGTCCTCTTCCCTCATCTGACACCAATTTTTGCCGAAACTACTTTATCTTCTTTTCCCACTCCTCCCAAACCTTCCTGCCATAATTTCTCTCTATTCTCCTCCAATCTCAATTAAAATTCAAAATTTTAAATCCTCCTTCTGCCCTCTCCACCTCCTCTGTATATAATCATAAATATAGGGCCCCCGAATGACATCAGAAGCCCTCATTAAAACAGATGGTACCATTGTTTAACTGGTTGGAGATTGGATTATATGGCACTACTGTATTTGCATTGTTCTCATCAGATTTTGTGGTCATTGCTGCTATGCTCACTACATTCCTGCTTATAATCAACCTGGTTACATGAGTTGCTACTAAACATCAACTACATAATCCAACTTAATGTCATGAGCGAGTTGGCACACCACGTTTGAAATTAAAAAAAATATATTATACAGTGCCATCTACTGGCAGTTGTAGTGTTTTTCCAAATTCAGGAAGGGTTGAACGAAAACTCAAACATTTCATAAGAATACCATGGGGGCAATCACAACCTTTCACTTTCTCTTAACGTCACAATGAAAATGCAGATAGACATCCATCTTTGTTCTAACCTTCATCCTTTTGAGATGTCAAACATGATGGTGTAGAGCACACCAAATGAGATAACATCACTGAATATGTCTAAACAAGTTTTAATCCATCTCACTCTGGGGCATATTAGGCAATGACCTGTAACTTCACCACACACTGCAAGCGCAAACCTCACCTGCAGTTTGCTGATGAGTTGCTCATACAAGCGCTGGCTCAACGAACTCTCCGCATCCTCAAAGTAGTCTGAGATACCCACGTGCACCAGGATGGATTTCAAAAGGGGGCAGCAAGCTGACCGGCAATTGAATGATGAGGGTTTCAAATTGGGAAGAAGGAAAAGAGAACGAGGGTTAATGGGTGAGAGATCTAAAAACATAGGGTTTCCAGGATGAGAAAACTTCACCAGAAACTGACTTTATGCTTACCTGAAAAGTGCTGGAGTGCATGAGGAGTTACAGGGGTGAAAACAAAGGCAAGAACCTCCAGCCTGCGCAGGCCCCAGCTACATATCATCTCAGCTACTTCATTTCCCACTTCCTTGACATGGTCAAGCTCCAGCGCGCGAAGCTCAGGACAGCTTAGTGCTACAAGACATATACATTGTCAAAGGTCAGAACATGGCTTCATCTGATAAAACGTCCAAAACATTCTTTTAAATCATAGATAATTACAAACAATTGTTTTGAAAACAGTTCTTAACAGACCTATTTATTGTGGATGCAAATATTGTGGAAAATTAATCTTGCCAGCCTTTAATGAAAGCTAACACATAATTGAGGGGTGGGGGGGTGCAAACACGTAGAGGTACATTCAAAGTGTACCACCCCCATGCCAAATAAATAAATAACAAATCCTCCAGAGCCCGACATTGCTTTGGCACCCAGCGATGGCACCCAGTGCCTTTGGCACCCAGCGATGCCGCCATGCAGCACATGGAGACAGGAGTGGTAGGGAGCAGTGTGCAATAATTGATTGATTAATTGTATAATTAAAATAAGTAAATAGCAATCGTAAAATAATTCATTTCTGAATCAATTGGCTGATAGCACACCTAAACCACCACTGTTTCATCCGAATCTGTAACTTAAAAAAAAAATTAATTCATCGAAAAATCAATTATTAATTAATTAATTGATTAATCGATAAATCAAAAAAAACTCTATAGCCAAATCATTGTTCCCTGTCCTGTCCAAATATTAGCTTCCTCGCTCAAAAGGTGCCCGAGATATTGCCCAGATGAGAAAGAAAAATAAATAAGTAATAGATAAATCGATAATAACGAAATAATTCATCAATTAATATATTAATCAAAAATAAAGAATATTGTTTTTGCCAAAGCACATCTTCACTTTTTGTCCCCAAATTTCAGCTTCCTAGCTCAAAGTATGGCTGAGCTATCGCTCGGACAAACAAACAAACAGCCAAGACAAGCTGGTAGGCAGCGATGGGTCGCCGAGCATTGAAACTATAAGATATAGAGCAAAATGGATGTCATATAGTGGATAGGGAATCACCTTAAGATTATGCATATCAAATCTCATCCAGTTCCATCTACTGCTAACTACTCGGTATCCTTTCGAATTAAAAGTACCGAAAATGTGGTCTGAAATCGGAAATCCCCAAAGTTCGAGGGGGTGCTGTGGGTTAACAAAGATCTAAATCGAAAATCCGGCTCGAACGTTTGTGCACAATGTATTCCAGACGATTAGTGTGAATTTTCATGACAATCCGACCATAACCCTAGGAGGAGTAGCATTTGGCGCGAAGGCACCTCCAGCTCTCGCATATTATCGATTTTTGCACTAATTGACCTTTGACCCCTGACCTAAGCAAAATCGGTCAATATGTCCTGAGGCAAAGTTGTAGTACTCATTGAGTACCATGAACCTGCAAAGTTTCATTCGTATCGATGCACTCACCTGGTCGCAAGGGGGCCTTCAATTTTCACCAATTTTCGTGCATACCCTAATTGTAGGGGGTGGTGCGGGTAAAGTATTCCATATATCACAAAAACCGGAATATATTTGATAGAGCATCACGTGTAGATCATTCGTGCCAAATTTCATAACCCTACGTGGGATAATGGCTTTCGGAATTGATTTCGCGTGAACGGTACCGATTTTGAAGGTTTTTCGGTTGTTGCTGGGGAACCAAAGCGTCCCTAGCAACCATCACAATTTTCAAAGCACGAGGTCATAAGATGTACCTACCACCTGAGTTTGGTCAAAATCCACCCACGTTTACTACAAATTATGCTGATGACAAACGAACAAACATCCAAACAAACAGACAGACTTACTGACAATAAGGGTAACCTTTTCGGCGACCCAAAAACGAAGTGAAAACTGAGTACTCCCTTCCTTGGTTGCCCGGCGATGACGTCATGCATCGTCTGGACATGGAATTTGTAAGGAGCGGTGTACAATAACAAACCTAAAGCATGGGGATCTGTTCAGATACATTTTAACATGTTTTGTGTTGAACAAGAACACACCCAACCTATCCACTCTACAAGAGTAGAGATTTTAACAACGTTATTGATTTTGTGTTTTGTGTGTATGGTACTGCTCGTTGTTCATTATAGTAAAATGAACAAGAAGAGGGGGGGGGAGTGAAGGAGTTATTCATCATTTCATGAAGATGGGGAAAACTTACAAATCTACAATATGTACCGCACAGCCTGTCGAAACCCCTCCAGTGTTTTTCCTTAAAACAAGAAGCATTCCCAACTCTCGTGCCATCACGAAAAACAAAATAATTAAATATACGGTTTATGTTTAATTATTTCAAGTTCATATCATAAGGCATTCCTATGAATAAAAAAAAATGAATAAAATCTGAAGACAGTAAAATAATAATCCGAACTATAATTCACGGACAGGTGATTGTGTTTTTGCTTGTTGCACTACTTCTCCTACAGTTCTGGGTAGATTACATCCAGACTTGCGACAAAGGATTGGCATGACCCAAGTTAATGTACATGTATAGGGTGTTTTTATCTTTGCTGGTGGTTTTTGAGGGGAGCAGGGAGGGGGGGGGGGACAATGTGTATCGTGTAGCGCCACCTCCAGGTGAGGTAGGGTATGACAAGATTCCATTATTTACAGCACAGTATTCCTGTCCCCACGGTTTCCAGTGCAGTGAGGTGTTTTGAATCATAATCAGTAGGTTATGTTTTTGCTTCATGCACATAACCCAGGTTATTTTGTGTTTTTGCATATACAGAGCTGTCAGTTGCCTATACACCGCCCAAATATAGGTATGCATCAGAAGAACATGTTGCGTGCTTGGAACAAGATCACCCGTTGGGCGGGTACTTTGCTAGTCCCATTAATTTGCAATTGGTCACTGGGTTTGACACAAATACAATTTTTTATTATGAACCCTAGGCATCAAAAAGGTACTTATATCAAACAGACAGTTTCAAAAGGAGCACCTCGCCACCATTAGATCATTTAAGTTGCATCAGACACGGCAATAAATGTGAATTGTTGCTCCCATATTGCGAGCTCAATGACGAAGATGGCATTTCCATTTTTGCCTCCTCCATCCCTCTCCCATTTTGAATCCCATGCTGGCAATGGCAAACTTGCTAGGAATAATAATAATAATAATCATAATCATAAAAAGAGCTCCCTGAAAAGGAACTTCAAGACAAGAGGAGGCCATTAGGCCCATCGTACCGACACAATGTTTGCCAACCTATGGTTGTTTGTGCATGCTGTATCCTTTTTAAATGCTGAGCACTAAGCAACGAAGAAACATGCATCATTAAAAAAAAAATCTTTGGTATATGACTCGGCCAGGGTCAGGGTCAAATCACGAACCTCCCAGACTCGGAGCGAACACTTTAATCATTACGCAACCAAGTCAAGGATTACAAGGTGTACACAGGTCACAACTCAACCCATTCTTCTCTGCAGCCCCATAGGAAACATCTACCCACCAGCTTGAACCTTTCACACGTAACTACTGAATAGATGGGCCCAAAGCAAAGTCGGTTGAGACCCTTAAAGTTCAGTACCTGAAGGTTTGGGAGGTCCTCAACACAAATATCTTGTATTCGGCAAACCGAGACTTTGGCTGGATACACAACCACACACTGTTGCGCAAATTAATAAACATCATTTCACCTTACTTCACTGACTTTGTAAATTTGGAATGAGAATGATCACTGAAGTGCACAAAGCGACTTGTGCTCTTGTTGAGCTTTGTAGCAGAAATTGGAAGACTCAATGATGGGTTCGCCCCAATGGCGTCATTTTCAAAAAGCATCTCAGGATCTCTTAACATCCTCATGTGAGTGATAGACAATGAGCCATTTTCTTTTTCCATTCAAATTGATGGTGTGCTCCAGTCCCCAACAGGTGAAGAGGGAATTTAGTTTGTAGTCGGATCCTTCTCCATCAGAAATTTAATCCAGACTGCACAACTCAGAAGCAACTATGCTTGGCCTAATACGAGTCATCCCTCTATGCTTTCAATTCACCAAGTAGTAAAACACACACACACACACACACACACACACACACACACACACACACACACACACACACACACACACACACACACACCATTATGACAATAAGGATCGTTCGAATTATCATCAAATCAAAATTACAGGAACAGATTAATCCACTGAATGAACTCAAGAAACGTTTTCTTCACGACGATGGACATTTAATCCAACAATATTTGTAATGGTGATATAGAGGTATCGAAAATGTACTGTAGTTGCAGACCGATCGCTGCCAATCCCTCTGCATCACAGCCGGGACCACCAACTCCAAGGCCCTGCAGGTTGGGAAAGCAACGGCCGATCATGCGTAGCGTGCTTTTCATTGACGTGCCGTCCTGTTGGCTGTGGGGTCAAGGGAGGGAACAGAATGAGTTCATGTACATGCAATGAATTTTGAACGTCAAGTTCCACTTGTCAGAATCACAGGTAAATTATCGAATTTGGCATCCTGATATGAACAGGGTAAAATCTGAGTAGGCCTCATAATACAAAACTGACCCCCAAATGGCAAAGAAAATTACTCGTTATCGTTTTTGGTAAGATGACTAAGAAAGACATTGTAGAATTGCATGCAAGACAGGGAGGAGGCCACATTTGGCCCGTCACACCCATCCCAGTACTCCGACGTAGCGCAAGTGGTGCAGACAATTTGGCCAAAAGTACAAGCACACATCGGTCTCCACTTTTTGAAAGATAACGTACAACCTTTAATTTCCAATGCAGAAGGGACAGTCCGCTTTATGTTTGCATCTGAAAGGCAGTGTCATCAGATGCAACTCCCTCTGCTGGCACTGAAACATCTGATGGCATCACATTTACTCGAAGTCCAATCCCATCAATGTCAAACAAGACAACGTGAATTCCTAATTTTTATATTTGATGCATTCTTGTCTTTAATTTTGCCTATTTCATAACTTCGGCTTGAAATGTGTACGATTGTCATTGAATTTGAAAATTGAAGGTGTACCTCCTCAAATAGTCGTGCAAAGGTAGAAGCACTACTCCAAATGAAATCCTACAGCCTTGCTGTGTGTCCAATTGCTCACAATACTATGCAGCATTTCATCAGCCCTGCACTTGTGCCTTGAAGATTGCACAAACTGTGTGCAAATCACTGTTGCATGACATGGATTGACCACAAGTGACACTTTTGGTGAAATGGCGAATCAAGATTACAAATGTGTGCTCAGTATCTATCCTGTCAGTTAACATGCGAACAAAAAGGCAAGCCAGGTCGGTGGTCTCTGTCTCCGATTGCCTCCTTTCTGGTCTTGCACCCTTTGCCTTTTCCGTGCTGCGTCCCCCCTCCCCCCACCCCACCACTCCACTCATTTGGTGCTCTTTTTTTCCCGCCCGTGGAATCAATTTCCACATTTTCTTGAATCTCATTTTTCTCTCCAGGGCTTCAAGATAGCTGTTCACCACCATCTTTCCACATCCAAAACCATGATCTTTTCTACCCCCATTCACCCTCCCCAATCCCACGTTTTTCCAAGTCTCCAGTTTTTCCTTCCTGAGTTGTTTGTGGATGTAACCATGTTGTTCACCCACTGTATCCTCCCTTAGCCATAATTCTTCACCACATCGCTCATTTCTACAAGTCTCCCTCTATTTTGTCTATCAAACATGCTGTTGGTATGTCCTATCTCTAGGTCTGCTGCTACTTTTGTTCTGTTAAGTCCAGATCCGTTCTAGGTCCTAGCTCCTCCATAAGCCTAGACATGGTTGACCAATAACAACAACAAAAAATACTTGGGTACCTTATACAGTAAGTGTCCACTCTAGAGAGTTCAGTTTTGTGGAGCTGACTGTTGGTGATAAAGGTGCATGTGTGAGTGAGTCCAGCATAAGCAAGATACTATACATCCAGAATGACACTCAGGAGAGCGCATACATCTGCGAGGCTGAACGCGTTGTGTTTGGTATCACACTGATAGGCGGGATCTTCATCCGGACCTGAAACAAAATCTAAATTGCCTTGTTCTTGTCACATACCCAACTCATCCACCAAGTTCTCATAACCCATCCACAACTTTTTGAGATATCTTGCTCGATATCGTTTTTATAACAGCCTGGTGTTGGCTTAATGGTGAGGGTGGTGGGCTTGGGATCCGAGGATCCTGAATTAAAATCTTGCTTTTCTGTTGAATTAATACCAGGTGGGGTTGACTCTGCCGGTCATCCTTCTGAGGTTGGCAAAATGAGTGCCAGCTTGCTGGTATCCTGTGTAGGAGTGGTGAGCTGTCCAGGATTGTGCCCAATAGCCCAGGAGACTGCTTAGGCAGCACCAATACTCTGCACAGTGGATGGATGGATGGATGGATGAATGTCATTTTTGGCACTTTCTCTCAATGGTGAAGAATCACTCAAAAAATTCTCGTGTCCGCATCTGGATTTGGATCTTCACCAATATCAAATCAATTCAGCCTCGTCACACACCCAACCTGTCCACCAAATTTCCTCTCTGAATCCGTCCATAACTTTTTGAGATATCCTTTTCACAGACAAACAAACAGGGGTGAAAACACAACTTCCATCCACTTTTGGTGGCGGACGTAAAAATACACAAATCTGAGCAAACATTTTTGATTCAAGTGTGACATGACCAGTGAATGCTTCCCTACAAAGTTATTTTCAACTGATCATGTCGTGAAAAAAACTTGAACATGTTCTATCTCCACAATCTTACTTTCTCATCAACTTTGCTCTACTTTAACCCAGGTAAATGCATTTTAACCCACATGTGAGGGGGGTATGGCCTGACAATTTTGAGAAAGATAAACAAGTACATTGGTGGGATGGTGAAAGGGCACAGATGGGAAAAGGGGGCGGCAGACAGCTTGCATTGATCATAGGGTGGAGAAGCCTCTTTAAACTCTGCCAATGTATTCAAGCTATATTGTATTGTACAAAAGTGGTACAAAATTCTGAGAGTTTGAGACCCCATCTGTGTTGTAGGATCAGGAACCAAGTGCCATATTGGTCATTGCCACATGGAACCTCACCGAGAAGAAGCGTCTGCGACACACCATCTTGTCTCTGGTCCACACAAACAGATCTGCAGAGGCAGCTGTGACACCTACACATTAAAAAGCACAAGCTCTTCCAGCTTTTCGCAGGCTGGCAAGGGTGCACCTGTGGTATAGCACCAAAGCACCCATGGTGGAACAACAGCCACCACGGCTTTGTGTATCAGATGACGAGAGCAGGAAATTTTCATGTACCAATAATACTACAGTACCACTGATCCTAGATGGGGCTGTCTTGATCTGCTTTCATCAGGCTACAGAAATCTGAAAGAGCTTACACTTGTAAAAATCCCAAAGCATGTGATCTACATCATAGCGGATAGAGTATGATCACCAAAGTATTAAACATTCTGTTATCCTCAAACGCAATAATCTGTTTTTTAAAGACTTTAATTTACAGGAACAGTTTTTCAAGACTAGAACCACATACTCTTGACAGAGCGTCACGGTGCCCACAACATTTTATCAATGTTTCTGTAGCTAACAACCAATTCCAGACAGGTCACCACTTCATTGCAGAGTCGAAAATTTCTGCCTAATGGAATTGAACAACTAAAGTCCAGAGCATTGAGGGCAATGGAAAAAGCCATTACCCACACTACCACCACTAAGTAGCGATGTGGGTTTTTAAGGCTTCCAAAAAGTATACATGACAGCTCAACCTCCAGCTCCAACGTGGGGAGTGCCAACGGTGGGAGGGGGAGCATTGATGTTGGGGAAGCTCTGGCGCCGACATTGGGGGATTCCACTGCCGACGTTGGAAGGGGGCTCTGGATCCGACATGGGTGGAAGGGGAGGCTCTGATATGGGGGGCATCATGGGGGTGGGGGATGATGACGTTGGGGGCTCAGGTGTCTGATGCTGTGGTAGGAGAATGTGAAGCAGTGCATACTGTATCTTCCATCGAAACTGAACTTTAAGTAATATTTTAAGCCACTTCATTAGAAAAAAACATTTATTTATTTTTGCAAATAACATATGCTGAATGGAAGGGTCAACTCTAACCATAACCCTTTGAAGTAATGTCCTTATTGTGAAGCAAAATGTATCTATTCATGAACATCAAGCCTTGGAAGTGCCAAGCCAATTGTGAAATAATTACCTTCAATATCAAAAGCAATGATTCTACATCAACAAATTAACAGGAGTAGTGTACTTCAGGGCTGTCAGAAGAGCTTAGAGGTATGAGCAGTCACATTAGAGCTGTCTCCCCTTGGTTTGAATATCGGCCCAGCCATAAACTGTCACCAGGGTGTTTTACATGAAGAACAAGAAAAAGAGCAATCAGAGATTGCAGACTCTCACCAGGACTTTTATGTGGTGTTTGTGTTGTTTTGTGTGATGTTTGTGTACTGGTGTGTTATGTCATTAATGAGACATAATTAGAGCTGTCACTTTTTAACTGCTGGCAATGATGACCGGGTACCAAGACATCCCACTTTGATGGGACACCTGACCCTGACCCATGACGTTTTTTTTTTCATTATTATTCAATTGAAATTACAATGGGATTAAAATAAATTCAATTCAAAATCAAATGTTAAACCAAACAGGTACAAGTCCTGCATTGGAGTCATCAGAAGGAACCCAAACAAGCAAAAAGCAAAGATGAAGTCATCAGGAGGAACCTGGATAGGATTCACATTTCAACTCCTACTACTCCACCCACAAACCCATCTGGGCACAGCCAAGTGAACCTTATTCCAAAATTAAAAATAAAAAAAATAAAAAACAACACAGATCAAAAAATTAAATAATTTTGGATGCCAGACCATGTGTCCGATAAAGTTGAAATTTAAAACATGCATTCCACATCACTACTCGATCATAACTGTGAAGTTTCACATCAATTGATTAAGCGGTTCCAGAGAAAACATTATTTAATATTGTTCTTCAATCCACTATGACTGCCAAACCATGTGACATCAATTATTATTTAGCGAAACAAAACGAACAAATTATTCCCCATGGCTTGGGGAACATTTGTGTGAAGTTTCTCCTTGATCTGTCCAGCTATTCTGGAGGAGAAGATTTTTTTTTATAGGTTTTAGGGTAAATCCAATATGGCTGTCAAACTATGTGACCTATGACATTATATGTGTGAACCTTTAGTTCCTCGTGGCAGGTGGTCATATGCGTAAAGTTTCACCTCGATCTGTTCAGCCATTTCAAAGAAGATTTTTGAACGTTTTATTATTATTATTATTATTTTTAACAATATGGCTGCCGAATATCGTGACCGATGATGTCTTCAATTATTTTTCTGTGTACCATTTTACCCCGAGATGACCCTCAAAATTTTTCATACTGATCAAATGTAGCGTTCTACCTATGCAAATATGATGTCATAATGAAGGCACCTGTGACATCATTAAAAAAAAAATCACACTTTTTCCCCATGAGGAGTACTTTCCATGTGCCAAGTTTCAATTTTTTCCTTGATGCAGTTTCAGAGACAGAGGTCCAATTTTTTTTCCCCATTTTTCCAATATGGGTGCCACACCACGTGACCAATGACGTCATAATTGTCATTATATCATTTTACATGAGTAGTTGCACCGATGGTGAAAATTTAGTCTCAATCCGACAAGTGGTTGCATAGAAAAACATGAAAGTTCTGTGCAGATAAACAAACAAACAAACAGACAGACAGACAACCCCAAACGCAACCCCCTCTCCTTGGGCAAGGGTAATGATGCAACAGCGTGTGTGCTGTGCATCGGAAGGATGTTACGCAAAGGCAGCCATCTGCCAGAACTATGGCATTGTTGCACGTTAAATATCTCATGGCATCTTTCACAAAGAGTATGGGAGTTATCACCGGCACCCTGACCAAATTACAAATTCCTGCCACCTTCAGTCGAATCTCTTAACTGGCCAGCCGGTTCACCAAAGATTTTGACCACAACAATTCCTCTCTGCTGACCCCAAAATAAGGCGATAATAAATGTGGCAGTTAAAGAAGAAGAGTCCATGGGTGTGACATTGAGGAGAAGTTCTCAATGATCTCATAACGGTCCATGGGAGAGACCACCATGACCGTTATGCCATGGAGTGACTCTCAATGCGTACAACATACTCCAATGACTCAGCATCTCAAACAGCCTCTGATAGTCGAGCCTTGCACCGGTCTTCTCATGGTGGGGATTCTCACGAATGGGTGTAGAGGTGAAAGGCAAATCAATCGAGTCTTGAAACCAGTTGTTTTGGGCAGATGGGGCTTGTTAGCCTTGGTATGGAGCTCATCGAGAAGAAGGAAACTGAATCCAAATGTGTCGCTGCCTTGTGGTTCAGGTTTTGAAACCAAAGGTTAAGGGTTTTATGGAGTAAAGGCAACAATCCTTTTTAAAGGAAGCGGCCTTTCTTTGCATGCGTTAACCAGTGGGCCACCCTTGGGCAAGGTGTACTACCCCATTTTAGCCTCCCTATCAGGGTTATGTCAAGCCATGGGAGCAGGTGGTGGATGGCCATGCTGCAGCTGGAACATATTGCCAGTAATGGCTGCATGGCCTTGATGCTAGGCAGAGGATGCTCTTATGGAGAACAATGGCTCGGATCACTCGTCCAATATAGACACTGCCCAGAAGAAGTCAATGACAACTCACTTTTGTACATGCCAAGAAAACAATCATGATCAGAAATGAAAGAGATAAAGCTATGGTGCCAAATGAGGCCCAGAAGCAAGAGCTCTCAGCATCACACAGAAGAGAGATAGATAGAGAGATAGAGAGATAGAGAGATAGAGAGATAGAGAGAGAGAGAGAGAGAGAGAGAGAGAGAGAGAGAGAGAGAGAGAGAGAGAGAGAGAGAGAGAGAGAGAGAGAGAGAGAGAGAGAGAGAGAGAGAGAGAGAGAGAGAGAGAGAGAGAGAGAGAGAGAGAGAGAGAGAGAGAGAGAGAGAGAGAGAGAGAGAGAGAGAGAGAGAGAGAGAGAGAGAGAGAGAGAGAGAACGAACAAGTGCAGTGTGTGGGTTTATATAAAGTCCCACAGGAAGTAGCGGACTATCCCCAGCATGCGCATATTGGCTGACGAGACTTGTCAGCAATGATTGTTGGCCTATGCCGGTTGGTGGGGCAAGCAGAGAAATTTCCACACGACATGTGGTCCATTTCCCTTGAGTATGTGGTCCTGTGTCTGCTCTGTCTCATATCCTCATGCTGACTACACAATCATGGAAGGGGGGGGCATGCCAATTGGCTGTAAACTCAAAAGAAAGGACATACAGCAACAGATTACAATAGGGGAAGGTTCATGAAAGTAGGGAGGGGGGAACTGCAGGTGTAGATACCCACACTTGGGCGGGGTGGCGAGATCTTTCCAAACATGTACTTGACACCTTTTATTAATTTACCGGGATTTTACTGTACTTGTGTTAACATGCAGTATGAAATAACTATTATAATCAATTCCACATTTTACCCGATAGGCCAGATCCACAACACTGCCCACTCCACTATGGAAGACTCACCCTCGAGTCTCTGGTAAGGACAGCGTCTGTGGTTATGTGGTAATGAGCTGAGATTTTGTATACATAAAAGAGGATGTGTTAGCCATTTAATGTTTATACATGAACCACTTGTAAACAGCTGGCAGGAGAGCCTAGAGGTATGTTCACTCACCTCTGAGCTATAAAGCCTGGGTTTGAATCTCTGCCCAGCTTACAAACCGTCATCCTGGTGTTTTGCTTGGAGGGAAATGTATCAATATGTGTCACCCCTTGGATGGATGCCAAATTTTACTCTGTCTGCTGGAATAAGTTGGTGGATGTTAAAGATCCCTCAGTGTCCTCTGGGAAGAGAACTTGTGCAAGCACCATCACCCTGGCTAAAATCCAAATTCCTGCTCTAATCTACAAGGGGCACTGCATCAGTGGCACATCCATGCTCCCCCCCCCGCCCCAAGCAAATGATCCGATTCACAGCATTGTGCTGCATCTGAAATACGAGGAAGATGAACCAAGGTTCAAATCCCATATACCATTTGTTTTTGGCCATCGTCTCCTCATGTCTGTGTAATGCAAACAAAAGTACATAGTACATACTATTGTTTTTGTTCTCCATGTGATGTATACACAAATTCCAATTCCAGCTGACAATTAAAGTTAATTAAGAAAGAAAAAAACCTAGAAGGGACTCGATGGAGCGCATACCTCCACCAGGTTGATTAGTTTACATTTTGTATTCCATTGATAGGCCGGATCTGAATTTGGATCTGAACTTCAATTAAATCAGCTTGTTCGTGTCACCCAATCAACTCATCCGCCAAGTTTCTTCCGAATCCGTCCATAACTTTTTGAGATATCATGTTATAAATATCGTTTTAGCCCGATCACTCAATGGTGAAGAATTATTTTAAAAAGTCTCAGATCCGGATCCAGATTCGGATCTTCACCAAAAATGAATCAATACAATAACCTGCCCACCAAGTTTTTCAGAAATCCTGCAAAATGTCGTTTTTGGCCACATCTCTCAATGGTGAAAAATCACTGAAAATCCGGATTCGGATCCAGATCTTCACCAAAACCTAATCATTTTGTCCTTGTCAAATACCCGAGCTCTCCACCAAATTTCATACAGATCCATCGACAACTTTTTGAGATATGTTGTTCACAAACAGACAAACAAAACAGACAGACAGGGGTGAAAGCATAACCACCATCCACCTTCGGTGGCAGGAGTAAAGATGCGGTGTCTGCACTCATATATATATATTCGTGAGATGGATGACATAGGCATACGATGGGTCCAATCATGACTCCAACAAAGTGTCATTCAAATTCTGAACACTGTCCCATATGATGATGCTTCATATTTCAAGGCTATCCCTGGAACAACACATAACTGGATCTCACCAAGGATATGTAGGTGTGACTTGAAGAGAGATTAGTTCAGAAGAACCAGCTCCCAGTGACCAGATTGCCTCTGGGCTCACTGGCTCAGCTGTGCTCCTAGAATGCACACAAAGAGAGAACATCACAAATTGTGTGCATCTTTGGAGGCACCTTCTAACCACGAAGTAACCATAGAATCACTCTTTTACCATCAACCACCAAAGCACAATGACAAAAGCAAGTTGTGATGACAGGGATGAACTATAAAAGGAAGCAGGGATTAGGATTTGGTAAGAATCGTATTAAGATTTCAAGGAGGCTATTGCGAGGGATCTGATAGCGGTATGTAAGAAAATGAAAGGTCACAGATAAAAGTGCAGAATAACTTTTCAGCAGAACGGACATTGATACAGAGTGGTGAATGCATAGAAACATTTCCCCGCAAGGGTAGTGACAGTATAGTCAGTGGATTATTTTAAAATCGAGTTAGATATTGATATCTGGATGTAGTAAGGTGGAGGAGGTACAAAGATTTTGGGCACAATTGCACAGGCTTGATGGGCCTAATGGCCTCCTCCTGCATTCCTTGCAAAAACTGAAAATTATTCTTTCTCAAGAACAGCATACTATTGGAACCAAAACTTGAATTGCACATCATGCTAATACAGCAGTAAATCAATCAAATTTTGATCAATATCAGATCTGACAACATACTCCATGGTGAGCAGTTTATGGAAGGGTTGCTCAATGGGACATATTGGCAAAGAAAGCCACACCTGTAGGTGAATGCCTGCAACCTACGGCAATGGCAGCCTGCTAACCATAGCACCCGAGCAGTAAGGGCACCGGGGCAGTCAGACACTCGCAATACACGAAGGTGAGGTCCTGCCGCTTTGAGGACCGATTCCAAGCCCTCCTCGAGGCAGGTCCTGTAATCACAGAGAAGCATGAGAGAGAAAGACAGAAATAAGCAGAGACAGAGGGGATGGGGGAGAGGCAATGGGTTACCCCCACTCTACCTCTGTGTCCGCCTGCATTCATCAGCATAACCCATTCCTCCCATAAATGATAAGCAACCGTGCAGCGTCCCCTGCTGGCACCAAATGATAATGAAACTTTTCACAAGGAAACACAAGAAGCCATAAAACATAGGGGGAGGCTATTGTGCCCATCATGCTTGTGATATATGCACATCACAGAACCCTCACCGATTACAAATGGTGCTCACCTATTACACCTCCCATATTAGGTATAATGTTGCTTAGGTGGTTAAGGCAGAATGCAATCCAATCAGTTAGGCATTAAATACCATTTTACAAAGCTATCACACAAATAGCTGCTTTTGATGTTGCAGTCAGCAAGTCATTTTCCAGAATGGATACGATCATGAGAAACTCCAACAGCAGAATGTGACCAGGGCAAATTTTGTATCAGAGGAATAAATCTTTAAAAGGATCAAATAAATGTATATTCAAATTCAAAACTCACATTTTACTTTCATGGATACAAAACCCTGTGTAACATTGTATTAAAAGTTAAAAAAAAAACTCCTCTTAAATAAATATTGTATGTTTGAATACAAGTCCTAAATGAGACTGAAAATGCAGAACATCAAAAAATATTTCACTCGGATGATTTGAAGTGCCCACGAATGGAGAGGGAAGTGCAGTAGCCCAACGTACCGAGTGCACCGAGCGTATTCCTCCCGGCTCTCGGCCTTCTGTCTCGCACGAGGACGAAGGTTGTGCAGGATGAGAATTCGCGTTAGGACGCACCATTGTGAAAGTGTGTGCAGAAACTGTAAGCACATTACATCAGAAGATGCAAGTTGGGCCTGAATACTAGGTCTACAACCGAGTGCAGAGTGCTGTAGCCCCCATTAAATACCCAGCATGCTTCCATTCAGAGCAATTTTTTGCCTTTGGTTGCTCACCATTATTTTTAGTAATTATTTTAAACCTTTATCTCAGGAAGAAGAAAACAAAAAAAAAGCAAAGCCAACCAAATAATTTGGACTCCGAGACAACTTCATTGATTTTAAAACAAATACAATAGAACAGACCTTTATGCTGTATTTACACAAATAATCCATCTGTGTTGATTCCCAAGACTTTTGATTCAGAGGAACATTCTGGAATCAGGAAAATATTCAATATGGGTGAGGCAGTATCATCTCATGTCATCACTACACCTCCTCCAATCTTCAACTGCCCTCTGCCCCCACTCTTATTAGTCCCCTCTGTCCCTCAACCCATCACCACTGAGTCTTTTCTCCTCCTCATCCTGCCTTCTCCTCTAGCTCATCTGCAATCCCCCAGACTCTTTCAACAACTCTCCTTACCTTCCCCCCTCCTCCCTCATCCGACCCTCACCCTTCCCCTGCATCCAAAACCTCCTCCCCTCCCTCTGCCTTAATAGTGTGGACCTCAAATATCCGGAGCCTTCACTCAAACCTGATAGATCTTTTGACACAATTTGCCACTGACAAACCAGACATAATATAATATGCTTAACAGAAACTTTCCTCCCTCAAGACGTCTCTGACTCCCAAGTATCTCTCCCTGGTTACTCCCTCCTCCAGTATGACAGATCTGAGCCTCGTCCTGCTGGAGGAGTTGCTCTCTTCATCAAAGACTCTATTCCTCACTCACCATGCACTACCCTCTTTCCCCCGCACCCCTAGGAATACCTCTGGCGATGGCTTCCCCTCAACTCCCACCTCTTGTTTGTATGTGTGTTGTCCACCAAACAGTGATGACTACATTTACATCTCGCTCGCCAAAAACATGGACCAACTTCTATCCTCCCATCCCAACTCTCTCTCTCTCTTCCTCATATGTGGCGACTTCAACTGTCATCATGGCAGTTGTCTGGGTGTGGGTACCTCTCTCACCTGTCATGGCACTTCAGCAAAACACTTCTGTGACCCATTGGGACTGACTCAACTGATCAACTTCCTGACGCGGATCTCAACCAATGGTACTCCATCTCTTCTGGATCTGATTTTGACAAATTTCCCTGAAAATATTTGCTGTTCTTCCTCCGCTCCAATTGGTTCATCTGACCACATGCTTGTCAAAGTAGACATCTCTCTGACTGTTATTAGAGAACTAGCTCAGCGCCGTCAAATCTGGCATTTCACTCAGGCCTAGTGGCAGGGACCTCAAGCAGCCATCAAACTTCCAGACTGGTCTCCCATCTCTATTTCCTCTGACATCAACTCATTCTGGGAATTCTTTCATAGAAACTTTCTTTCATAGAAACTTTTTTTTTTTTTTAATTTTATTTTATTTATTTATTTATTTTTTTTTTTTTCTCTTTCTCTCTCTCTCTCTCTCTCTCTCTCTCTCTCTCTCTCTCTCTCTCTCTCTCTTTCTCTCTCTCTCTCTCTCTCTCTCTCTCTCTCTCTCTCTCTCTCTCTCTCTCTCTCTCTCTCCCCGATGCACAGATTTATCCCATCTCATCTTCAGTTGTCCTCCCCTTCCTCCTGCCCATTGTGCACTGAAGCTTGTGGTGAGGCAGTTGTCCTGAAACAACTTCCCTTTGTCTCATGGAAGGCTATTCCAACCGAAGGCAATCTCAATTCCTTCCAAAAAGCTCAGAACATGTGGTGTCTACCCTCAGTAGAGCCAGGAATCAACATTTTTATCTTCTCAAGTCTGAACTCTCAAACCTGTGTTTCACCTACAAATCCTGTTGGCATCTAGTTAAGTCTGTTTCTGGTGTATGTTCCCCCTCCATCCCCTCCATTACCTCAAATGGCTGCACAGCTGACAATACATGTGAAAAGGCTGAATGCCTAAACTCCGTGTTTACTTCTAAATCTTGTGTCCGAAACCCATTACTTTCTGTACCCATCTTACCAAGTTGCACACAGCTGTTGCTGTGCTCTGTGGCCTTTTCTCCTGACAACGTGGAGAGCTTGCTGTCAAACCTCGACTCAGATTCTGCAACTCATCCAGATGGCATCAGCCCAGGTGTCCTAAAAACCTGTTCTGCTGCTGTTGCTCACCCTCTCTCTGGTCTATTCACCCTCTCATTTTCTCAAGGTCATCTGACATCTGCTGGAATTCAGCAAACATTACCGCTCTGTATAAAAAGGTGCAAAAACAGATCTCTGCACCTGCAGACCAATCAGCCTTCTCCCAATCATCAGCAAGGTTATGTAATCCATCATAGCTTCTGACATTAAATCCTTCCTATTCTCCATTGGCCTGATTTCCGATCACCAATTTGGATTCAGACCAGGTCACTATACCCTGATTGATGAAAAATGGACAGGCATCCTCAATGCCAGACATGACATCAGAGCCATCTCGCTAGACATATCATGTGCTTTTGATACGGTCTGGCTCTCCTGTCACAGCCAACGTGTGGCCCAAAATAGAGTTCTTTCATCCCCTCTTCCTGTCCAGGCTGGAGTTCCTCAAGGCAGCGTTCTGGGCCCTGTTCTTTTTCTGGTTTTCATCAATGATCTCTCTGACTCTCTGGAAAATACTCTTTATCTCTTTGCTGATGACTCCACCCTTTGCCGTACCATCTGTCATCCATCAGATTGGCAAGCAGCAGCCTCTTCACTGCAGATCTGGATAAAATCACAAGCTGGTCCAACACGTGGAACATGTCTTTCAATCCTGACAAATCTCACACTCTCACTATGTCTCTACGAAAGGACCTTCTGGAACCCTCCCCCCCCCCACCCCATCTACTTTCTCAACAATCCACGGCAATGCAAACATCCCATGCTCAAGCTGGAGGAGGAGAGGGCGTAGTTTCGCTTTAAATTGTCAGGTGAGAACCCATGGTTTTCCCCTTGGCAATTCAGGATAACTTGTCTCACTTCCGCTGTTTCTCCACCCATTTATCCCCATGGGCTCACAAGTCAGCGATAATATGCCACACCCCTCCCATCTTGCTCACCATTGGTCGGCGGCCTCGTCCATGGTTGGGGAAAACCTGTCTGTCACCCTTTACCTCGATGGCTACCAATGCCTCTGCCAGATCTATGAGCAATTTTCATTTTTCCCGCTCAGCTGGAATGTCAAGGCCAACGAAAACGCTAAAAATAATAATAATAATAATAATAATAATAATAATAATAATAATAATAATAATAATAATAAAGAAACATTCAGACAGATTTACAGAGGTAAGGACATGAAAAAATTTGGTCAAAATGCAAACGTCATCCTTCATATAGGCAGGCAGCAGCCTCTTCACACTCTTCAGACCTTGACAAAATCACAAGTTGGTCAAATACTTGGAATATATCTTTCAATCATGACAAGTCTCAAACCCAGTCCCAGGGTCTCTCGAGCCCTCTAGCTTTCTCGCTCTACACCATCTGACAAACCCTCCCATCTACTTTTTTAACAATCTTCTTGAGGAAGTTCAGTCATTCAAACTGATGGGTCTCACCATCAGCCATGATCTTTCTTGGGCAAACCACATTTCAAAGTTGGCATCTGAAGACAGTCACTGACTGAGCATTTTCTCTCTCATACAAAGTCCTTATTTGACACATCTGAACTCCTATCTACCTACAAGTTCTTTATCTTCAGGTTGAAGAAGTACTTGTCTCTCCTCTGGTCTAGCTCCCCACCTCGCACCTTGCTCAGCTTGATACCATGGAAACCAAGGCCTTCAAGATCATTGGGATCTTCCACGCCAAGGCTGAGTCTATGGGCCTTTCACTTCCCCACTGCAGACAGGTCAGTGGTCTCTATGTCTTCTACAACATCATTTCTGATCTCCTACCCTCTGCTCTTTCCGTGTTTTGTCCCTTACTCCTCCCCCACCCCCACCGCGTTCCTACAGTCCATAAACAACCCCCTTCTGGTGAAACACCCAAAATCCAGGATTACTGCTCACCTCCATTCATTTGTTCTGCTTTTCTCCCACCTGTGGAACAAACATCCACATTCTCTTCAATCTCAGTCTTCCCTCCAGGTCTTCAAGATATCTGTTCACCATCATCTGAGATCCTCTCCAATTCAAAAACCATTGTCTTTTCTCCCTGTCATTCACCCCTCATCCCCCCCCACCCCAACCCCAAGCCCTCCTCCTTACAAATTTCCAGTTTTTCCTTCCTGAGAGTTTCCTTTTGTTTCAATCTTGTCCACCCTATATGTGCTTTCCTGCCCTCATTCCTCCCCACACAATGTTTGTCCAAGTCTCCTTCTATTTTGTCCTTCAACCTTGCTGTAGGTCCCCCCCCCCAACTCTCTCTCTCTCTCTCTCTCTCTCTCTCTCTCTCTCTCTCTCTCTCTCTCTCTCTCTCTCTCTCTCTCTCTCTCTCTCTCTCTCTCTCTCCCTCTCTCCCTCTCTCTGTCTGTTCCTTTTGTTCTGTTGCGTCCTGATCCGTAGTGTTCTTGCTCTTACACAAGCCTCTGTATACAAAAAAAAAAGTATCAGCATTTTTAGACAGACATTATGAGGTGGAGACGTCATCTAATCTTACATAAACTATGCATATCTAATATCACAATTAATCACTTCATGCTTATGAGACGTATAATTTGGATATAACTGAGTATACTAAGCTGCATTCACCAATTCATTCATTTCTACAACAATATATTCACTGATTCTACATTAAAGTGAAGATGACAATATTTTTGATTCGTACAAGAAAATTTTAACATGTGCGATAACATCATATCCTTCGCATGTTCGACAAGACAGAACATTTAACAATGCAGACCTTGCTGGAGTATTTGTCTGAGTAACCCCTTTCACACACAAGGCGAACTCTATGAAAGATGATGTACGTGCGGACTCGCACAGCCATACAGTATATCGATCTATCTCTCTCACTCAACCCCCACTCTCTCTCTCTTCTCCTTGACTCTGATCAAGTACAATGGTCTCCACCATCCCTTCGATGAGCGGTGCTGTAATACAAGCTCGAATGTAGAGCATTATTTAATTAAAGGTGACAATTCGTGCTGGCTCTAAATCCACCGGAGGTCTTCATCATGCACCTGGAGTCTTTTTGGAGAAACCAATGTGATTGCAAAAGTTTTCTTCACCTTGGAGGCCACTCGAGCATTTTCGAGGACGACACGGGTCCACAGAGTCGGGTCTCGTGCCACGCGGCGCCAGGCTTTGCATACCTCTGCTGCCTGGAAGACAAAACCCAAAATCTTTGCAATCTCCTGCTCACTCAAAATATTACCAATATTTAGAGGGATAGTTACTTTTTTTAATTTATATTTTTTAACTTGGTCACCATTAACCGTCACCTTTCACGACAAAACAGATTTTAAAAATAATTTTCTGAAAAACTAATCCATTAGATAAACCTCCATCAAACAGGCTTGTGCACAGTTCCACACTTACATTTGAGCTGGCTAGTCTTGGTTTGATTCTTGCCCAGAATATAAAGTGTTTTATCTGTGCTTTGAAGGCAAGGTGTTGCATCATGATGTGCGTCTCTTCCCTCAGATCGACATTAAGCTGGGTGTCCTGTCTGCCAGCAATGGTTCCTGAGTATGTAAATTTATTACCAGCACCCTAGCCAAATACCAAATTGTGCAATTAGCGGGTATGCCTCTTTGTGGTGGTTATACCCCCAAACACAAGTCGGGAGCCAAATCTTCCCCATTCTTTCATGCTGCCCAGATTCGTCAGGGCAGCACGCTCACGTTCAAAGTGCCAATTGGTCCACATGGACCGGCCCTTTCCCTCTTGTGTCTTCTTTCTCTCTACTTTGGTCGTGGCCCTGACTTCGTGAATGTGGGGGTACAGCATCCTGGATGTGGGGGATCTCCGAGTCACTCCTGGGAGATTGATCGGCTGTCTCTGTGCAGTGGGATTGTTCGAGAGAACAGTCCGGGGCTATACAACCTCAACAACAAATTATTGCGCTGACCACTACTGGGAAGGCAAAGATAAAGATAAAGGCAAACCACCTGGTGTATCTTTGCTTTGACTATTTTGGCAGCAATGAACCTGCCTTTGGGCAGAGCACCAGAGAATGATGAACTACCAGACAGGTTCCGGGTTGGCTCAACTGACTGAGCTCCTGCATTGTGATCTAGTGATTTCAGGTTCAAAGCCTGATGCTGCTGGATTTAAGACAGCAAAGCACCAAGTGTACTCCATGCCAACGGGTAATGCTCGGTGATGTAGCCATGTTCAGATAATAGCGACGCAACCTGCAGATTCTCAACAAGTGATCGATCGATTGGTCTCCAGAGCAATTTCCGCAGCCGCTGTCAACAATTCATTGTCCACAATTTTATACCAAGAAGGTTAACAACAATCAACCAACTTGCCAAATGAGCCACAATCTAACTTCCAGGGAATATCCGTTCCTTTTTGATGAGGAGAAAACATGAAGGATGCCAAGAACTATGAACAAAGACAAGGTGCACCAGGATTGAAATGTCAAAATACAGAGTAAACATACTTCCCCTGAATGGCGTATGATGCTCCACCTTTCTATGGGAGTAAATTATGACAGCTCAAAATATTTACTTGTGGTAGGTTTTCAAATGTGTTTTCTTCATACAACAAGCATGCTGCGAAGGGGACACAAGGGGGGCATGGACATACTCAATGAATCAGTTGTACTGTACTCTCGACAGAACATCAATGTAGCCGAAGCATTTCCTGGGCTAAGATTAGGGTGGGTGGTTTGCCGTTAGCCAACCGGCAGTCAGTCAAGACAGGAATTTGGAATTGGCTCAGAGTGCCAACAATAATTCGCCCACTCTTCACAAAAGACATCGTGAAATCTTTAAAGTTCACCAATGCTTACAGTGATGGCATAACGTCCTTCCAATGCATGGCGCATGTACATCGATGCTCACTGTGATAACACTGTGATGACAAGTTCATAGCTGGGTCGACATACGAAGCCAGGCTAGACAGCTCAGGACGAGTGTGCATACGTCTAGGCTATCCTCCCTGTCCTCGTATATACATAGTATTTTTTTGTATAAAAAGGTGACATTTTTGAACCCATCACTTCCCAGAACACAACATTCACTTCCCTTCTCATCTTCCAATCTCTTCTCTTCTCACCTGTCTCGATCAACCCCAACCCTCCCTAAAATTTTCACATATGTAATCTGTAGGCTGACACCCCCCAGCCTTCCCCCACCCCCCAAAAAAAGAAAAAGAGAGAAAAAGGAATACCATGCATTCACTGGATTTCATATCAGAGCAAAAAAAAAAAAAAAAACAAACAAAGAAAAACATCACATCACCTTGAGCAAGCTTCTCGTGTCTAGGAAGGAAAACACACAAGCGAGTGCACTGCGTGTGAACTCGGTGCTAGCATCTTCTGCAACACATAAGGTTAGTTGTCATTTGAAAACAAAACACGCCGATGAATTATTTATTTCATGTGATGCATTCAGATTAAAATGAGTCATTAAATACGAGCCATTCACATGTAAAATGGGTCATCAAATTAAAAAAAAAACCCCCAAAAAAACCAATTGTTTGCCGAATGTTTACATCCATGCATGAGCTGTAGGTTAGCAGTGAGCTGCAGAGGCATCAAAGAACATCACAAGATATAAATCATAACTACACTCAATTTGGAGTCTACCATCAAATAATACACGAATGAAAACATCTCCCTGAGAAAAGGACCCTCGGCCTTGACGCGAAGCGAGTCGAGTCGAGTGACCTTGACCAGCCAGAAAACCTCTTTCTCATGGTACCGAGATGGCGACAACCGAAGCTGAGTTAAATATGCATCAGACTAGGAGGCAGGTGTTTGGAATTTCACTGGGTTACTTGCTTAAAGTTTTGGAATTTGAATTTGATTTGGAATTTCAATGGGTTTCTTGCTTGAAGGCACACAGTCATGGAAAATACCATAATGAAGATGACAAGTTCCTTTTTGAAGTGTAACAATGTAACCCCCATCAATCAGGAATCGACCCCCAAGGCACATAGCTGAGAGGCAAACATGCGACAACCAAATCATTCTGTTGGTCTATAAATCAATGTCCAACTGGCATGTGGCATAAAACTGACTCGACAGCAATCATACGAGTATTAATATTACTATTGTGATGATCTCATTACCACTTTCTGTCTCAACTGAAGGGCTGCCAGGAAGGTAGTCTGGATGCTCCCCCCAGTCTAGCCCTCCAGACTCCAGGCCATGCAGGCTGTAGTGCCCATCACCGCTTGCATCACCATTACCTACCAAACCTGTGGAAAGAGAAAGAGAAAGAGAAAGAAAGAGAGAGAGACATGGTGGGGTTGAAATGAATAGGAATGAATAACAAAACTGTCCTGCAACTTCCTTTCCACATAACCATCTTCATTAAAATACAAGTCAAGGCTCAGGGAGGAGCAAAAATGATGTCTGTGCCTTTCACATGCTGTAGACTATACATCAGGCTCGCATGATCCAAAGTGGATCATTCTGCCTTTGATATCAGCCAATTATGTTGAACACGTACTTTATCTTCCATTGTTTCACACTTGACAAGAAGCATTGGCAATTGCAATTAAATAGGAACTTGCAATGAATGCACATCATTTGTTTTAATATTTGCTTTGGATTAATGGGGGGAAAAAAATCAAGGCAAAACATTAATAAACCTTCCCCAAACCTTGGTTGATTCTCCAACCTGTACCAGGCTTGTGTGGGCCACGGCTCCCCCCTGCTTCGGCGGCAGAGAGGAATCCACTACTCTCTCCACTGCTTTGGCCACGATGCTGCCTCTGCCACTCCCTGCGCAGGCGAGCCGCAGGAGCGACCTCTCGTGCCGGCGATGGAAGCGTCAAGGCCGAGGCTTGCTGTGGGCCTGGTGGGAACCGTCCCAAAGCTTGCTCGGCCCTCTCAGCACGCTCAATTAAGCCCTCAATGAAGTCCTGCAGCTCGGCCTTGGCTCGGGCTTCACGCTCCGCCGTACTATGCAAGAATGAGGTCAGGCTCACGGCCTCCCTGGAATAAGGGTTAAAAGTGAGGCAAAAACGCTTGGGCTGAAATTGCTGTGGAAGATTTCCAAAAACACAAATTAGACAAAACAAGTCACGAATGTCATTCATTTGCTGTTTTCACTCGTCAGGCAATTTGAACAGAATCTTCTCTCATCGTCAATCACTATAATATCGCCAACATATAATGGGCCTGGCAATTATGATTCGAAAATGAACGGCTGATTATGGTGTTGGCCCAAGTAACATGGCTGTAATAAGATGATTTAGCTGAAAGTCCATCAATCATTGAGAATATTAGCCACATCTTCATTGCACATGGAAATGTGCTCTCATTCCAAAGATGATGGAAAAACAATTCATTGGAAGTGAGTTGACAAGGTTTGCTGTCGAACAGAAATTATATGTAAAGTTTGGCCGTTAATGAGGTCTTGACCCACAAACAAAATCTTTAGGGGTTATTGCTTTAGGGGGAACTGAGGACAGATTTATCTTGAATATCTTTGAATATATATTCATTAACATATAATTAGGAGAGTACATTCCTGAAAATGAGGTCACAGTGACCCTTAAAATTAAATTTCTGGACCTATTTCGATCTTCACTCAATTTTACTTCGCTCGATACACTATCAAATATGTTTGTTGTTCTCTCGTTAATGTACTTTTAAGGTTTGAAAGATGCTTTTTTTGTTTTTCATAATCAAAGAATCTAACAAGCCTAAAAAGCATGAAGGCCAAGGATAAAATCTCAAATTGGGGAAATTAGTTCCTCCTGTCGTGGTGTATTAAGTGCCATAATAACCTGTGTACATCAGTTTGTGATTGCCATGCCGATGAACAACAACAAAACAACAACAACAAAAAAAACAGGGAATTTGATTAGCTATAAATTTGGAGAATAAATCAGTGCTAAATTTTGCTAATAGGTCTTCGTGAATTGGTTATTACGCCGCACACACAAAGCAAAAAGTGGCGTTAAGGCCTAGGTCACATTTGCTTTACGGTGAGGATATGGCGGCCGTACGCCCTCTGAATTGACAGAAACGTGTGGCGGCCGCAGAGAAACTGAGGTGGCCTCAGGGCGGTCCTACGGCATTTGGCTATATTTTACAGGCCGTAGGGTCGCCGCGGAATTATAACGCGGAGTTATAACTTTTTTCATTTCTACGTTCGCCGTAGAAATTCGATAAGCCAAGCTATGACGTAGATGTGTTCCACGTCGACCGTACGTAGGGCGTACGGTGGGCTTGCGTTATTCATGTGGCTGCCATAAGCTCTTCTCAATGAAAAATGAATTTTCCCAACCCCCCAAAATTACGGCGGCCGCACTATTTCCATGGTCGCCGTACGGTGGCCTTGCGGTCTGTGTGACTACCTGCGGGCAACGCAGGGTCGACGCACGGTTCCCCTACGCCTGCCGTACACCTACGTACGGCCTCCGTTGCAGTCTGCATCGACCGTGCGTCCACCGTGCGCTACCGCTAGAGATCGGAGTATAGGTGTTTGCCTATACCGTGGTGCCCCCAGAATCCAAATTTAATTTGTTCCAGGAGGCTGTTCGGATTGCAAAAAGTTCGGATTCCAAAAATATTTTCCCAATAATAAATAATGGAGTGAATTAATTCGTTCGTGGACCCAAAGAAAACCCACTTTCAAGACACTTTAAACTGAAATTCCCCATGTTTAAGGTAAAATAAGATGAGTAAATGACCTTCGGTGGCGGTGTATTTTATGTAAACTGGTACAATCACCACATCCAAAGGTCCACACAGGCTCGTGCTTCGGCCTGGGTTCCAATCGCTCGCGCACTCTGCGAGAGCGCTGCCCCCAGGGCAACTCATCAAACGTGATGCCCCAAGAACCACAATCACTTTCATCAAACGCATCGGGCTGACGTAATCATGGATATTCCAAATTACAACTGGTTTTGCTGTGAAATTCAATC